>NC_048546.1:0-153669 GCF_902806685.2 Maniola hyperantus | reverse complement strand
CCGCGCCCCACCGTCGTTCAGTTGTAACTGACGCCAGGAACCGTGGTGGACGTCGGCCGCCCGCGCCCCACCGTCGTTCAGTTGTAACTGACGCCAGGAACCGTGGTGGACGTCGGCCGCCCGCGCCCCACCGTCGTTCAGTTGTAACTGACGCCAGGAACCGTGGTGGACGCCGGCCGCCGCGCCCCACCGTCCGTTCAGTTGTAACCTGACGCCAGGAACCGTGGTGGACGTCGGCCGCCCGCGCCCCACCGCGTTCAGTTGTAAACTGACGCCAGGAACCGTGGTGGACGTCGGCACGCCCGCGCCCCACCGTCGTTCAGTTGTAACTGACGCCAGGAACCGTGGTGGACGCCGGCCGCCCGCCGCCCCACCGTCGTTCAGTTGTAACTGACGCAGGAAACCGTGGTGGACGCCGGCCGCCCGCGCACCCACCGTCTTCAGTTGTACTGACGCCAGGAACCGTGGTGGACGCCGGCCGCCCTGCGCCCCCCGTCATTCAGTTGTAAATGACGCCAGGGAACCGTGGTGGACGCCTGGCCGCCGTGCGCCCCACCGTATTCAGTTGTAACTGACGCCAGGAACCGTGGTGGACGCCGGCCGCCTGCGCCCCACCGTTATTCAGTTGTAACTGACGCCAGGAACCGTGGTGGACGCCGGCCGCCTGCGCCCCACCGTTATTCAGTTGTAACTGACGCCAGGAACCGTGGTGGACGCCGGCCGCCCGCGCCCCACCGTCATTCAGTTGTAACTGACGCCAGGAACCGTGGTGGACGCCGGCCGCCTGCGCCCCACCGTCATTCAGTTGTAACTGACGCCAGGAACCGTGGTGGACGTCGGCCGCCCGCGCCCCACCGTGTTCAGTTGTAACTGACGCCAGGAACCGTGGTGGACGTCGGCCGCCCGCGCCCCACCGTCGTTCAGTTGTAACTGACGCCAGGAACCGTGGTGGACGCCGGCCGCCCGCGCCCCACCGTCATTCAGTTGTAACTGACGCCAGGAACCGTGGTGGACGTCGGCCGCCCGCGCCCCACCGTCGTTCAGTTGTAACTGACGCCAGGAACCGTGGTGGACGTCGGCCGCCCGCGCCCCACCGTCGTTCAGTTGTAACTGACGCCAGGAACCGTGGTGGACGTCGGCCGCCCGCGCCCCACCGTCGTTCAGTTGTAACTGACGCCAGGAACCGTGGTGGACGTCGGCCGCCCGCGCCCCACCGTCGTTCAGTTGTAACTGACGCCAGGAACCGTGGTGGACGCCGGCCGCCCGCGCCCCACCGTCGTTCAGTTGTAACTAACGCCAGGAACCGTGGTGGACGTCGGCCGCCCGCGCCCCACCGTCGTTCAGTTGTAACTGACGCCAGGAACCGTGGTGGACGCCGGCCGCCCGCGCCCCACCGTCATTCAGTTGTAACTGACGCCAGGAACCGTGGTGTACGTCAGCCGCCCGCGCCCCACCGTCATTCAGTTGTAACTGACGCCAGGAACCGTGGTGTACGTCGGCCGCCCGCGCCCCACCGTCGTTCAGTTGTAACTGACGCCAGGAACCGTGGTGGACGCCGGCCGCCCGCGCCCCACCGTCGTTCAGTTGTAACTAACGCCAGGAACCGTGGTGGACGTCGGCCGCCCGCGCCCCACCGTCGTTCAGTTGTAACTAACGCCAGGAACCGTGGTGGACGTCGGCCGCCCGCGCCCCACCGTCGTTCAGTTGTAACTGACGCCAGGAACCGTGGTGGACGTCGGCCGCCCGCGCCCCACCGTCGTTCAGTTGTAACTGACGCCAGGAACCGTGGTGGACGCCGGCCGCCCGCGCCCCACCGTCATTCAGTTGTAACTGACGCCAGGAACCGTGGTGGACGTCGGCCGCCCGCGCCCCACCGTCGTTCAGTTGTAACTGACGCCAGGAACCGTGGTGGACGCCGGCCGCCCGCGCCCCACCGTCATTCAGTTGTAACTGACGCCAGGAACCGTGGTGGACGTCGGCCGCCCGCGCCCCACCGTCGTTCAGTTGTAACTGACGCCAGGAACCGTGGTGGACGCCGGCCGCCCGCGCCCCACCGTCATTCAGTTGTAACTGACGCCAGGAACCGTGGTGGACGTCGGCCGCCCGCGCCCCACCGTCGTTCAGTTGTAACTGACGCCAGGAACCGTGGTGGACGCCGGCCGCCCGCGCCCCACCGTCATTCAGTTGTAACTGACGCCAGGAACCGTGGTGGACGCCGGCCGCCCGCGCCCCACCCGTCATTCAGTTGTAACTGACGCCAGGAACCGTGGTGGACGTCGGCCGCCCGCGCCCCACCGTCGTTCAGTTGTAACTGACGCCAGGAACCGTGGTGGACGCCGGCCGCCCGCGCCCCACCGTCATTCAGTTGTAACTGACGCCAGGAACCGTGGTGTACGTCGGCCGCCCGCGCCCCACCGTCATTCAGTTGTAACTGACGCCAGGAACCGTGGTGTACGTCGGCCGCCCGCGCCCCACCGTCGTTCAGTTGTAACTAACGCCAGGAACCGTGGTGGACGTCGGCCGCCCGCGCCCCACCGTCGTTCAGTTGTAACTGACGCCAGGAACCGTGGTGGACGTCGGCCGCCCGCGCCCCACCGTCGTTCAGTTGTAACTGACGCCAGGAACCGTGGTGGACGTCGGCCGCCCGCGCCCCACCGTCGTTCAGTTGTAACTAACGCCAGGAACCGTGGTGGACGTCGGCCGCCCGCGCCCCACCGTCGTTCAGTTGTAACTGACGCCAGGAACCGTGGTGGACGCCGGCCGCCCGCGCCCCACCGTCATTCAGTTGTAACTGACGCCAGGAACCGTGGTGGACGCCGGCCGCCCGCGCCCCACCGTCATTCAGTTGTAACTGACGCCAGGACCGTGGTGTACGTCGGCCGCCCGCGCCCCACCGTCATTCAGTTGTAACTGACGCCAGGAACCGTGGTGTACGTCGGCCGCCCGCGCCCCACCGTCATTCAGTTGTAACTGACGCCAGGAACCGTGGTGTACGTCGGCCGCCCGCGCCCCACCGTCATTCAGTTGTAACTGACGCCAGGAACCGTGGTGTACGTCGGCCGCCCGCGCCCCACCGTCATTCAGTTGTAACTGACGCCAGGAACCGTGGTGGACGCCGGCCGCCCGCGCCCCACCGTCATTCAGTTGTAACTGACGCCAGGAACCGTGGTGGACGCCGGCCGCCCGCGCCCCACCGTCATTCAGTTGTAACTGACGCCAGGAACCGTGGTGTACGTCGGCCGCCCGCGCCCCCACCGTCATTCAGTTGTAACTGACGCCAGGAACCGTGGTGGACGCCGGCCGCCCGCGCCCCACCGTCATTCAGTTGTAACTGACGCCAGGAACCGTGGTGTACGTCGGCCGCCCGCGCCCCACCGTCATTCAGTTGTAACTGACGCCAGGAACCGTGGTGGACGCCGGCCGCCCGCGCCCCACCGTCATTCAGTTGTAACTGACGCCAGGAACCGTGGTGTACGTCGGCCCGCCCGCGCCCCACCGTCATTCAGTTGTAACTGACGCCAGGAACCGTGGTGGACGTCGGCCGCCCGCGCCCCACCGTCATTCAGTTGTAACTGACGCCAGGAACCGTGGTGTACGTCGCGCCGCCCGCGCCCCACCGTCATTCAGTTGTAACTGACGCCAGGAACCGTGGTGGACGCCGGCCGCCCGCGCCCCACCGTCATTCAGTTGTAACTGACGCCAGGAACCGTGGTGTACGTCGGCCGCCCGCGCCCCACCGTCGTTCAGTTGTAACTAACGCCAGGAACCGTGGTGGACGTCGGCCGCCCGCGCCCCACCGTCGTTCAGTTGTAACTGACGCCAGGAACCGTGGTGGACGTCGGCCGCCCGCGCCCCACCGTCGTTCAGTTGTAACTGACGCCAGGAACCGTGGTGGACGTCGGCCGCCCGCGCCCCACCGTCGTTCAGTTGTAACTAACGCCAGGAACCGTGGTGGACGTCGGCCGCCCGCGCCCCACCGTCGTTCAGTTGTAACTGACGCCAGGAACCGTGGTGGACGCCGGCCGCCCGCGCCCCACCGTCATTCAGTTGTAACTGACGCCAGGAACCGTGGTGGACGCCGGCCGCCCGCGCCCCACCGTCATTCAGTTGTAACTGACGCCAGGAACCGTGGTGTACGTCGGCCGCCCGCGCCCCACCGTCATTCAGTTGTAACTGACGCCAGGAACCGTGGTGGACGCCGGCCGCCCGCGCCCCACCGTCATTCAGTTGTAACTGACGCCAGGAACCGTGGTGGACGCCGGCCGCCCGCGCCCCACCGTCATTCAGTTGTAACTGACGCCAGGAACCGTGGTGTACGTCGGCCGCCTGCGCCCCACCGTCATTCAGTTGTAACTGACGCCAGGAACCGTGGTGGACGCCGGCCGCCCGCGCCCCACCGTCATTCAGTTGTAACTGACGCCAGGAACCGTGGTGGACGCCGGCCGCCCGCGCCCCACCGTCATTCAGTTGTAACTGACGCCAGGAACCGTGGTGGACGCCGGCCGCCCGCGCCCCACCGTCATTCAGTTGTAACTGACGCCAGGAACCGTGGTGGACGCCGGCCGCCTGCGCCCCACCGTTATTCAGTTGTAACTTGTAACTGATGACGCCAGGAACCTCGGTTTTATTCTCGCACTCGTCAGCGTTATTCACGCTTCATTAATAAATCAAATAAAAATCTGTGGAAGATAATAGTCTTAGGTCACGCCACCTCTCTTAATGAGCTTAGCTATAAAAGCTGAGCGCGCGCGAGCACTGGGCTCATTTCGCTACTGATTTTTGTGCTGTATTCATCGTGGTCTGGTTTGAATTATGTTTTTCTTTATTACTGACTTTTACTTTTTGTGTCTTTCGTGTTAAATTTTGTTCCAATCATTAAAAGTTTGATAATTGTAAAAGTATTTGGTTTTGTGTTAATAAATTGTGTTTTTTTTAATTGAATTTTACTTCTGTACCTAAATTCAGAACTGGGATTCCTATTCAATAGCCCACTATAGTTAAAATCTAGTCACTGACAATCAGTTTGCTTAAATTGGAACAAAATTCTAACTTTTAAATTTTTGTTGTTTTTCTTGTACAATGTCGGATCGCGGGTATCGTAACCGCGATCGTAGCCGTGATGTGCCGTGATCAAACTCGAAGTTTTCGAAGCAGACCACGTTGATGTGAAACAGCAGGGCCTAGATATAGGTCGCGAGATCACGCACTTAGTCGTGTTTTTATCCAAACGTTACACTCAATACTCCGCGATAGTAAAACGTGTCGAGACTTGTCGAAAATAGTTTAACCTCGGTAGTAACTACACGCGAGTGTAATATTTATCGTCTCCGTAACACTGTGACCGTTCAAACAGAATGCAACACTCCCGTTTCCGCACCTTGTTCCGCACAAGATGAAGTCACTGCAATTAAATCTTTAAAATCAAGTACCTAAACCTTTGGCTTTATGGCTAAGCACGTATTGGCCACGCGAACGTATCTAGTTCAAGTGTGTTTATCCAAATTGAATTTTTGTCTAAAAGTTTTCACGTCTACCCTACGTGTTTTTGTGAATTAATAATGCCGTCGTCTAAATCTACTAATCGATTTAAGTATAAAAGTAATTCACGTAAATTGAATAATGAACAAAGGCGTGCTAGTCGGTGTCGTACAATTAGTGGAACGTAGATGTCTTTATTTTTGGTCTCGATTTTTAATGATGTTGATGCATGGTGTAAAAAAGTTGATCATGTTCGTAACCTCAACCGATGGCATAGCCGGGAGGTAGTTTCGTAAAGTGGAAATTGTACAAAAGGTTTTTGTTATGATCAGTCTTAGATCAATTTTAAAACGGAATTTATTCCACTGTGCCCACGAGAGGTAGACATTGAGATTAAGAACATCTATGTCGGTCCATTAGTCACTTCATGAAGTATCTCACCAAGATACCCGCAATTTAAATTCGCAGTTTAAGACTAGAAAGCGTAGTCTTAGTCATAGTACTTTCCAATCACGCTGTTTTCTGTGTGAAAATTAGGATCACAGAGTGTACCTACTGTACGAAAAGTTAAAACTTATCGAAAATCTAGAACATCGGTTTTGATGCAATTCAGTGTTCTTTTTGTAAAAAGAGTAACCGTAATGTAGGTAGATGAGTTTTTGCTGAACAATTATTATTTTTGCCACGAGATAAAAAAAAAATTGAGCTTCCCGGGTGACATAAGATTAAAAATCAATCTTCATGTGGTGTTAGGTAGACCTGTCGTAATAAGGACAGATGTACTAATCCAACTGGGAAATAGTTATATTCGAACATGATTCGAACATAGTGCTGACATTTATCTTTCTTTTCTCGAATGTTCCGACGCAATGCTGCACGCTTGGCTGCGGGCTTTGGAATTCTGCATGAGAGCGAGGCTGGCTATGCTCTGGCCTGACGCTGCGCTGGCGTTGCTGCGCCGTGCCGCGCCGCCGCCGCGCCTTTCTGCGCTCTGCACGAGCGTGACGCTGCGCTGGCGTTGCTGCGCCGTGCCGCGCCGCTGCCGTGCCTTTCTGCGCTCTGCACGAGCGTGACGCTGCGCTGGCGTTGCTGCGCCGTGCCGCGCCGCCGCCGCGCCTTTCTGCGCTCTGCACGAGCGTGACTGTGCGCTGGCGTTGCTGCGCCATGCCGCGCCGCTGCCATGCCTTCCTGCGCTCTGCACGAGCGTGACGCTGCGCTGGCGTTGCTGCGCCGTGCCGCGCCGCTGCCATGCCTTTCTGCGCTCTGCACGAGCGTGACGATGCGCTGGCGTTGCTGCGCCGTGCCGCGCCGCTGCCATGCCTTCCTGCGCTCTGCACGAGCGTGACGCTGCGCTGGCGTTGCTGCGCCGTGCCGCGCCGCTGCCATGCCTTTCTGCGCTCTGCACGAGCGTGACGGTGCGCTGGCGTTGCTGCGCCGTGCCGCTCCGCTGCCATGCCTTTCTGCGCTCTGCACGAGCGTGACGGTGCGCTGGCGTTGCTGCGCCATGCCGCGCCGCTGCCATGCCTTCCTGCGCTCTGCACGAGCGTGACGCTGCGCTGGCGTTGCTGCGCCGCTGCCGCGCCTTTCTGCGCCGTGCCGCGCCGCTGCCGCGCCTTTCTGCGCTCTTGGCGAGCCAGACGGCGCGCTGGTGGTACTGCGCTGCGTGCGCCGCTGCGGGCTACGGTGCCTCTCGTGAGCATGGTGGCTCACTGGTGTTCGGTGCCAAGCCGTGCATGCTGCTCCAAGTCGTCGGCGCCCTTCGTGAACGTTTCAGCTCACTGGTATTGTGGCACGATGCCATGCGCATCGTGGGGCAACACAAGCGCTGCCAAGCCCTTGTACGAGCTGATTGGTGAGAATGTTCTTTTTTTAAAGTTAGTGTCCATGATTTCGATATGCACGTGTTGTATTAAAGCACGTGACCTACGCATACCGTCTTGGACTTGAAGGTGTTTCGTATGACATGCTAGCCAGCGACGCACTGTAGTGTGTTCGTAAATAATGTAACGTGGGTAGATTCAACTCTTTTAGAAAATCTGATAATTCCCGTTACCGATTGTTTCCGAGTTTACCATTTTTATGAGATTCATTTGTTAGGGTCAGGCGAGGCCGAGTCTTTAGGACAAGGCCATAACGTAGGTAAAAGTCCTTACCCCTTGAGTACATTAAACAAATCTGGCAATCTAAGATCTAGCTGGGTACTTTCGGCGCTACGTTGAGGAGTATGCTATTCAGACAGCCTGCCTTGCACGTTTGACGAAAAAAAGAGGTTCCCTTTCATTGAGGCCCTGAACATGAAAAGATACGTCAGAACATCACTGAGCGACTCACCACTGAGTCTAAGGTAGCAATCTTTGCTGATTTACCCAGGGTGCAGTGAGTAGGTAGTACTCCTACGTGCTGGAAGCGACTTCCGCCACCATTTGGTTTGTCTTCAGTGTAAGGGTGTGACCAACTACAACGCTTTCACAGCCACCGAGCGCTGCTGCTGCCGCTGCTGCGCGTTACCCGTAAGTGGATTTATTTCCATGACTTCATCTTCGCCTTTGAGTACTAAAAGCGCACGATGATGTGTTGTGGCGACTATCTTAGCTGCAACCCTTTAAGTCAACGGCATCACCAAGCCGAGCAACTGGGTTTAGATGGTGCAGGTCGCAGATCAAGACACGCTCGTCGAGTATCTGTAAGTGGGACAGCTAGACTCTCATCGGTATGTGTACTAAAGTGTTACGCTCTATTACCGCTACTCACCAGTAGGAGCGGAAGCGTGGTTTTCGTGATACCGTCTTAGTCTGCTGCAAGTCTTCGTCGAAAAGACTCTGGACCTGACCCTGAAGTACTTCTGGTTTCTTGGGCTACGTGAGTTCGTAGTCAAGCGTGTGGTTTACTGCCTGGTTTGTATATCAAACAAGCAGGTCTCCAGAGTTCCTCACCAGCACACAATGTGGTTGCTGAAACTGTACGGCTTGATCGAGTGGCATGGCGTGAAATGTGACGCTCCAGGGCAAGTAAGCTGCTGAGGTGAAATCAGTCCCGGCAGGATGCCTATGCTAACCAGAATCGTCGTCCACCTCGCGTGTTGAAGGCTGGAGGCATGGTGTTGGTGATCAAGTATTCCCAGTCAACGGGGAAGTTTGACTCTGGCATGTGAGGTCCATGCAAGGTCCTGAATCGGCCGCTACGAGCTGGAGCTGCTGAGTGGGTCGTATGGCAAGACCGCTCAGGTGGCGGCGGAGGGCATGGTGCCCTGGCAAGGAGTGGTGCCCGGATGCGTGTGGTGCCTTCTTCGAATGTAAGTTCAGCTTGTTGACTACTTTGTGGTGGTGAAGATGAAAGTCGTGATTTTGTTAATCATAGCCCCAAAACTCTCACCCTCCTTACTAAAAAGGCCTTGCTTGCTCCCTTACGTACTTATCTACTGACGGACTGATCCACGACATCTATTTTTGTGCTATGACTAAACAAATCACGGTAATGCTTTACTCCTCAAGGGAAGTTCAACGATGGCTGGTTGAGATGCACTTTCATAGACTGTTGCCCGAGCCCGGTGGTCTGATGATGGTCATCTCAAGTTCCTGCTCCATAGACCGTTGCCCGAGTCTGGTGGTCTGAGACCGTTGCCCGAGTCTGGTGGTCTGATGAAGTTCATCTCAAGTTCCTGCTCCATAGACCGTTGCCCGAGTCTGGTGGTCTGAGACCGTTGCCCGAGTCTGGTGGTCTGATGAAGGTCATCTCAAGTTCCTGCTCCATAGACCGTTGCCCGAGTCTGACGGTCTGAGACCGTTCCCCGAGTCTGGCGGTCTGAAGATGACGAGAAGAAGCGCGCGCTAGGTTTGAGACGTCTCATAGGTTGTTAGGTGTCACCTCCTCTGGGTGATAGGGACACCCCATAAAACTAAATGATTTATCTACATGTCTAGCTAATACTAAGTCGCATTTCGAATTGCTTACCCATTGTGTTACCATTTATAGCTATGGAGTTGTGCTATATCGAAGCTAATTTCAGGTGATGACTATGAAGTAGTTGGCCCAGGTGCTGGTCCCCCTTCCGCACCTGAGTCTGCCCCGGCACCTTACGCGGTAGAGGCAGAGGCATCGCTCCATTCGGCGAGCTCCTCACCGGTCTCCCCTCGCGCACCGCACGCCGACAGCGTTGCGGCACCAGCTGCAAGTCTCCGCAGAGAAGATCTCACGACCTTTTCTGGCTATTTTGGCGGGCGAGGACGCCGCATAGTCAGGAGAGGCCGTCTTAGGTCACGCCACCTCTCTTAATGAGCTTAGCTATAAAAGCTGAGCGCGCGCGAGCACTGGGCTCATTTCGCTACTGATTTTTGTGCTGTATTCATCGTGGTCTGGTTTGAATTATGTTTTTCTTTATTACTGACTTTTACTTTTTGTGTCTTTCGTGTTAAATTTTGTTCCAATCATTAAAAGTTTGATAATTGTAAAAGTATTTGGTTTTGTGTTAATAAATTGTGTTTTTTTTAATTGAATTTTACTTCTGTACCTAAATATAGTTTATTTCTAAATTTTAAATTTACCGCTTTTTTTTAATTAATTGATGGCTACTGTAGCGCCACCGTTATTTTACATAGCCAACACTTTCTACTACTAGACTACTACTATCACGGCGATTCTACACTCCACAATAGATTCCTCCTATCGACTATCGTAGAGATATCTCTATTTCTTGCCCACAAGTCGAGATCACAGGTAAGAAATGGATAACGCCGTCTCTCTCCCTCACTGCGTGCCAGATGTTTCAAGGTCCGTCGTATCTTGTCCGGTACCTAGATAAAGCAATGTAATTCTTTGCTTTTCACTAACCATTTCGCTGTTGTAGGCATTGTTGAGGCTTATCATCCTATGCTTCCTATGCATGTAGTGTAGGTGTCGAGCGCTCGAATCGACACACGAATTGGAAAAGTGCGGGTAGCTCGCACTAAGGATCACACTACTCTAAGTTTTTTTTATCATTCAGATACAAGATAGCCCTTGATACCGGAACGCTAAATCGCTTGGCGACACGGTTTTACCGGTTGGGTTCAACAAACAAGAAGCTCGTACCCAGCGAGGAGTGGCCCAGGTTATTACACTAAGGGTCGACTCTCAATGGCAGCAAGTCGAAGGAAGGGCATTTCTAAAATGTTACAGAGCATATTGACCTCTATTTTCAGTGTAGATAATGCGTCAATTTCTACTGAGAAAAAAACTTTGCGCGAAATTTCCCCTCGGGCGTGCCATTTGTGCACTTTGTCAATATTCTCTAACATTTTTGAAATTTGCTTCGATTCGCTGCCAACAGCCAATGTGAATCAATCCCAATATTTATGAACACACAACTCTAACTTATCAGAGCTACTATGTGCATTTTAAGCAATTAAATAATATAGCTTTGTTTTTACGGTAAAGGAAAACATCGCGACAAACCTACACGACTGTTCTCCATAATGTTCTCGAAGGTTCGTGAAGTCTGCCAATTCACAACTAGGCCAGCGTGACAGACTATGGCCTAAACTTTTCTCATTCTGAGAGCAGATCGGTGCTCATCTTGGACGATTTAACCTAGCTCAGGTAGTCAGCCGGTGATGGGTTGACCATGACACAGAGGCTTAAAAAAATGAAACAATACGGGACATGAAAATTGTATAATATAAAAAGAAATGCCAATATTCACAATGACTATACTATTTACACGCGGCGGGTCGTCGGGTCGTCGGGTCGGCGGGTCGTCGGGTCGTCGGCCCGCGCGTGCGTCTCCGCCGCCGACGCCTCGGCTGGCTGTCCGCTAACTGAATGGTAGCCACCGAGCTCATTTGACATCGGTTGGTTCTACATTGCTGCTTTATTAAGTGATTACAAAATAGTTTTTCGTAGAAAACCTTCAATGGTCTAAAAATAAATGTCGAATTGGCTATTATTCAGTGTTAGACACTGAGTTGGCGAATCAGTAGGCTGAGCCACAGTCCACAAACATAACCGCTGCAAACGACCTGCGCACACGACCGACTATTGTCCGCGGAGGGCACAGTCGGACTCGCACACGAACAGTTCCATCGTACCGTCGTACAACAAAACACTGCTCTTTTTGTAACGTAACGGCGATTACGCACTGCACTTTCGTCATCCGTGAGAATACCAGCGATTGTCTACGACATTATTATGTCATAAGCTCCCATACAAAACAAAAAGGAACGTATTTTCACGGACTCGGATCGGAAGAGTGCGTAACCGACGTAACCACAAATTCTTTATGCTACAAGAAATTGATACCTGTCGACTTTATGATTCTAGGTCAACGGAAAGTAGGTACCTACCCTGTCTTGACTCTTGACAGGCAGACAACGACGTAATCCTCCTATAAGGGTTCCTTTTTTCTCTGGATATACGGAACCCTAAAAATGACTCATTAAGAATAGTCAAGCGAAACACCGTAGTAAAACATGTACTGTCGTCCTCCGCGGACTGTCGTCCGTCGTCTGCGCAGGCCCTAAGGCCTCTATCCTCGCACTGCTCGTTTCTGGCGGACAGCCACCCTTACAATTATTTTATTATTATTATTATTTATTTATTTATTTACTTGTTACTAACATTATTATTACTCTACTACACTCTATTACTATTTATTTTAATAATTAACACTTTTCATGCTGTAAGGTATAGCAATTTGATAACTAAAGATAGTGAGGAAGTCTCCAAGTCGACGCAAACTCTATTAGGATCTGGGATTTAAGGATTCCGCTGAAATCCTTCCTTGTGTTGTATCCACACATGCGGCGCGGCCGAACGGTAGCATGTGTGGATGCACCATTAGTTGAGTTCGTTATAGAGATAAGCTACTTAGGTGCGAAATTCCAAGTTTGTAGAACCAGAGGTTTGAGCGGTTCCTTAATCACGTCAGTCAGTCAGTTTCTTCTTTTTAACATTTCTTAGGTACCACCTACAAAATATACAAATCTTTAGGTACCTACTTATATAATAAACAAAAACATTTTTAAAATTCAAATTGAAATGGCACTTTTCTTATGAAGACTATGTATTATAACAAGAGAGTTCAAGGCCCGTGGCCCGTCGCCGACAATTCTAAGAAAAGATAAACTGCGTTTAAAATTTTAAACAAAAAGGCATATAGAGACAAGAGCCAGCACGTGCCAGACCTTCATTATTTTATAAAATTTGTTTCTTTGCGTATTGTCCCCAACACTGGGAGGAACTTTTGTTCGGATCACTGTGGCTTTGGGAGAGAACATCTAAAAAAAATCTTACGCCATAGTATAAAGTCAAAAATTATATTTTTCTTCGGAATAGTATTACAAATCACGTCATGCATTGCTTGAGGTGTGGTCTGTGGTAGCAAAGAGTATAATTGTAGTAGTAATAAACAGACTTCGTTTAAGGAAGGACGTGTGTATCATTTGGATCTCCTCCCTCCTCGTGGGCTCACCATAGCTAGGAACTTTATGTCGTGGCAACCCCCTGCCAGACACTCTTCAATGTTTAAACTGTAAGAGTATCCGGCTAGGGGTTGCCACGGTACGCGTGACGTAAGATTTGTTACACTTTTATTACCTGTCCTGTTATCTCCCAAAGCCACCATGATCCAAACAAACATCCAAACAATCGTTCCTCCCAGTGTTGGGGACAATACGCAGAGGAACAGCTTTTATAAAATGACGAAGGTCTGGCACGTGCTGGCTCTTAGTCCGATACGTTTCTTGAACCATCAATAATAAATAAATAATTAAGGTCAATTCGAGTAACAATAGTGTCAGCAAATAGAGATCCGTGACACATCGCAACACAAAGCTGCTCAGTGTTTGCTCTCTACTGTACAATGTACGATGTACGTAACTAATCGATACTGTTCTATTTCCACTATGACTCACCAGCCTACCGCCGCCGCCGCCGCCGCCGCCGCCGCCGCCGCCGCCGCCGCCGCCACCGCCGCTAGCAGCTCCACATATTTACAACACACATTTCAATTTGGCGAAACACGCGTGAAACATTGCCACCTAACTACCTACTGCTTCTGATGACAACTTACCAATGTAATAAGAAAAGGACAGAGAAACTTAAATACAGTCAAACCTGGTTAATTTGGGTGCCAGTCTTGAGCAGTGTTTAGTAGCGTAGCACTAAGAATCATTAATATAAATTTCATTTTTGTCCTTTTTTATTGATATTGAGAAGAAAAAGACGCAGATACTCTAGAGAAAGACATGAATCAATGGCACTGTGTAGGGCGGGGCGGGGGGGCGGGGGGCTCCGGCTCTTCCGTCGGGTCATGTCCTTCCGAGGAGGTAGGCGAAGGATGCATCATATTAAGGATGGATCATATCGTCAAATTAAACAGTTCTCGCAGGATTTTTAAACACCTAGAAACATCATCTAGTCTAGTATATATTATGTATTAATAAAGTCAATAAATCTAGTAGGTACTTATCAGAACCAGGTGAAGTTAAAAAAGTAACATTTTCCGCAGTGTTCAAAGTTTCTAAAAATGTTGGATAATCACTCTCAAGAGCTCTCAAGCAAACAAACTCAAAACAAAAAAATCTACGAGTTTCTTTGGAAGAGCTTGAACAGCGCCATCTATGAGGTTTTTAACGAACTCGCCCCGAAGCGTCCTCGTTGTCGACTCGAATATGCCGAGTGCCGACCCCACTACAGCGCGACATGGCTCTTTTGGCGCGTGGCTAAAATCGGAACTAACGCCGTCATCTAGTACCACAACTGTCCCCTTATATGCAGTACGTATGCAGTGTTGTAAGTAAAAAAATCTGAAATTTACTGTTTTTTTTAAATAATAGACCATTCCATTTACATAATCACGATATTATATTCTGACAATAGATACAGCATAAATGTGTCTGCATCTTATAGCTATATACTAAAGTACTAGGTAGATATAGTATTTGATCAGGATTTTTTTTTATTCATTATAGGTATACGCTTGACCACAATCACACCTGATGGGAAGTGATGATGTGGCCTAAGATGGGACGCGTTTACCTAGAAGATGCCTATTCACTCTTGTTTTAAGGATACCCGGGTTGTAATTGGTAGGAAACACATATCGCGGAAGAGTATTCCAAACCTTAGCCATACGTATGCGGAATGATGACGCAAAACGTTTCGTGCGTGTAGATGGAATGTCGACGACATAAGGATGGAAACTCGCCCGACGTCTTGCGGTTCGGTGGTAAAATGGTGAAGGGATGACAAGATCGAAATGTTCCTGAGCACACTCTCCGAAATATATCCTATAAAACACTGATAACCCGCGACCTTGCGGCAGTGATCGAGACTTTGTAGTTTCGCCAGTTGTGGGGAGTCTTCGCCTATGAGTCTCCTGGCTCGACGATCAACAGCACCCAGAGCCGCTAGTTGGTAAACATGATGAGTTGCAAGTCCATGAACTATCGATTGTTTTTATTATTCTTTCTCGATTTTGAAACAGGGAGGGCTTTCCCAATTTCTCGTTCAGTTAAATTACATAAAACTTACTCGATTTTCGACATTGACATTTTCAATATATTTCGTAAAATTGAGGAGATTTTATTTGCTGGCAGCCTTTGTTCTACAGCTACGCCCCCCTGTCAATGTCACTCAAGTGCCAAAAGAGCCTTGTCGTATATGTGCACAGCAGTACTGACGCATGTCGGATCGCTGATGAGGATCGGTAGTGGCCCGACGCAGGTAAACTAACAACGTTATTGAAGCTTGTAAATCTTACGACAGGTGAAACATTGCGAATTGTGATGCAATCGTGACTACAACAGCATTGTTAATATGTAGTTAACTTACACAAATATTTACAACCATCGAGACATGAATACATACATATACATATACACGCTACATCGGCCTGCCGCCTGCCGCCTGCCGCCTGCCCGCTGTCCACACACAACCCGCTACCGGCGTACTTGCTAGAGGGGCGGTTTCTGCTTTTTACCACTAAAGTGTAGGCATTAGTTACGTAAGTATATACTATCATGATAAACGAACAGCAATCAACTATTTCGACTAGAGTAAGCAGTGCTTTGGGCTTGGTGAGCTGCACGCCGCTGCCTGACGAGTGTGTGTTTATTTCTTCTTGGGCTTCTTGGGGTTCCGGGAGCGGCTCTTGGCCTTGCAGAGCGGGCAGATGGGCGCGTTGCGGTGGATCTGCTGGTGGCACGACAGGCACGACTTCATGGGCGGCGGCTGCTGTCTGCACACGCACCACCACACTGTTTGCTGTCATGCGGACGTACGCGTGTCGCCAGTACACAGTACACTGTCACTACTGTGTGGGACAGTGTACTGGCGACACAGCAACAACGACACAACGTTCCTCGACTCGCGTAATAGGAGAAACGTACGTGAAATAATAGGACACGGGTGGAAATCCACGTGACAGGAAAAGGACCCTTAATGTTCGAAACAATATTTAGACAGTCCTAATGTCAACTAAGGCCCAGTATCCACTTCAACGGAGCGGAGATGAGTTCAGCGGACCAATCAGATTATTGATAGAGCGATAGATAAGAAAATTGTTACGTCATTTATTTATTTAATAATAGTAAGTCTGCTGAATGTATCTCTCCGCCCATCTCCACTTGGGTAGGTATAGGGCCTTAAAGACTGAAGCTTGAGTACACATTAGCCTAACGGCGATTACGCACTGCGCGCTGCGCTTTCGTCATCCCGGTTCTATCCGTCATCCGTGAGAATACCAGCGATTATCTACGACATCCGTACCCTTATATAAATGCGAAAGTGTGTTTGTTTGTTGGTTTATTGGTTTTTCCTTCAATCACGTCGCAACGGTGCAACGTGTACAGTGTGACCTAACCATATAAGTAATATTTATATAATAGCCATAAGTACACATACATATTGTATCTCAATGCATTCCTTTAATAAATCAGTCTAAAACCAACGCTCGGGTCGTACGCTCATTTCTGACATCTTGTCCCAACCTAAGAAACGGATTGACGTGATTTTTTGCATGGGTATAGATAAAGAACTGGAGAGTGACATAGGCTACTTTTTTTCCCGGAAAATCAAAGAGTTCCCACGGGATTTTTAAAAAATCTAATTCCACGCGGACGAAGTCGCGGGCATCAGCTAGTATGTCATAAGCTCCCACACAAAACAAAACGGATTTTCACGGACTCGGATCAGATGAGTGCATAACCGTCGTAAGCGTTCGGCGAGCGGTGGTCAACATGCAAGCGCGGAATGCCTTTGCCAACTTTTTATTGGTCATTAAATATTCATTTTAAGTGGCGTTGTACATGTTCACCGCGCATCGGGCATCGGGCTAATGTGTACTGAGCTGTTGACAATAGCCCGATCGCAACAACTGTACCGTTCGCTACATGCCGGGTACAGCCAATGAAGTTTCCACCGGATAAATCACTTGGCTGTAAGTATTTGCTGGTAGGGTGACCACTAGCGTCGGCCGAAGCCTTCCACCAACCCAGAGACAATTTGGAAATTATGAATTCCGAAATTGCCTTCATTAAGAATCAAACCCGAGACCTCCCACTTAAGAGCACAGCACTCATTTAGCTTCAACGAGCTCCTGCCTTACCAAAACAATTGGTACGACACCCGAGTCGAGATATTGTGTCTGGCGTCGTGTTAGGGACTAGCTATATGAACATTTGGAGGCGAAGCGTGGCCGTCTAGCCAGATAACACAAGGCACTGGTCGGTGCCGGAAACCGGCTTTGGCATTTTACAAACGGCACAATTCTACGATCACACAGATATAAAAGCATTAAAGTATTTTCAGTATATTTGCCATGTTAGCTTCCAAAACAAATATAACGTATTTTTGAGTTTGAGTTTCTCTAACTAAACTAACTAAACAACGAGATAAAAAGTAACAAAACGAAAGCATTTACGAATAAGCAAAAACATAAGTAAAGTAACATTAAGATAGAAGCAGTGGTCGGCCGACGAGCAGCGACACGCAGAGAGCTGCGTACACAATGAGTTCTCACGCGCCATTTTAACGTTATGTGTCAATTGTCATGTCAAAAGTACGATTTTAGTCCTTATATTAAAGGTGAACTGTACTTTTGATATAACAGTTGACTCATAGAGTTAAAATGGCGCGTGAGAACTCATTTTGTGCGGACTATATCCACAAAATTCTAGCCTTTATGAAAATAAAGGTGGCAGAGTTCTTGGAATATTGTTGCCTATTTGTAACAAAAGTAGCACAACTACAACAAAGTGTACAGTGCAGTGGGAGCCATTGTAAATATAAGGTTTCAACTTGGAAGTGGTGTGCGTGTCGCTGCTGTGGGCGGGCGGTTGGGCGGGCGGGGGGTGCGCAACAGAAACAATCGAACCTCAGCGAGACGGTAAGGAAATCTTGTTGGATGGCAGACCTGAACGCGGGCGGCGGCGGCGGCGGCTTGCGCGGCGCGGGCGCCAGGAACGCGCCGCGCGCGGGCGCCGCCGCCGGGAAGCGGCTGCAACAGGGGGACGGGTTATGTTATATTTAGGCTATAGGACACATTCGACAACAGTGCGACGCCGCGCCGGCCTCCACCGCCGGATTTCACGCCACTCCTTTAACCGTTGAGCCATTGAGGGTTTTAATATGGACCTAAAGTCTATTATCTAAACTCAAAAATTCCATATTACCGATCTTTAGTTGCCCACAAGATGCGAGGCGGAGCAGCTTCCACGTACGGCGGCGACGACGCCCTCCTCCTCGTGCAGGTCTGGCAGGCGGTCGAGGCCGAGGCACTGCCGCCTCAGCAGGTCCACCTCTGTCTTCAGCGGCCGACAGTCCTCGTGCTACAGCCGGTATACTCACTCGGGCGTGATGGGGCTGCCCTCCTCCTCGTGCAGGTCTGGCAGGCGGTCGAGGCCGAGGCACTGCCGCCTCAGCAGGTCCACCTCTGTCTTCAGCGGCCGACAGTCCTCGTGCTACAGCCGGTATACTCACTCGGGCGTGATGGGGCTGCCCTCCTCCTCGTGCAGGTCTGGCAGGCGGTCGAGGCCGAGGCACTGCCGCCTCAGCAGGTCCACCTCTGTCTTCAGCGGCCGACAGTCCTCGTGCTACAGCCGGTATACTCACTCGGGCGTGATGGGGCTGCCCTCCTCCTCGTGCAGGTCTGGCAGGCGGTCGAGGCCGAGGCACTGCCGCCTCAGCAGGTCCACCTCTGTCTTCAGCGGCCGACAGTCCTCGTGCTACAGCCGGTATACTCACTCGGGCGTGATGGGGCTGCCCTCCTCCTCGTGCAGGTCTGGCAGGCGGTCGAGGCCGAGGCACTGCCGCCTCAGCAGGTCCACCTCTGTCTTCAGCGGCCGACAGTCCTCGTGCTACAGCCGGTATACTCACTCGGGGCGTGATGGGGCTGCCCTCCTCCTCGTGCAGGTCTGGCAGGCGGTCGAGGCCGAGGCACTGCCGCCTCAGCAGGTCCACCTCTGTCTTCAGCGGCCGACAGTCCTCGTGCTACAGCCGGTATACTCACTCGGGCGTGATGGGGCTGCCCTCCTCCTCGTGCAGGTCTGGCAGGCGGTCGAGGCCGAGGCACTGCCGCCTCAGCAGGTCCACCTCTGTCTTCAGCGGCCGACAGTCCTCGTGCTACAGCCGGTATACTCACTCGGGCGTGATGGGGCTTCCCTCCTCCTCGTGCAGGTCTGGCAGGCGGTCGAGGCCGAGGCACTGCCGCCTCAGCAGGTCCACCTCTGTCTTCAGCGGCCGACAGTCCTCGTGCTACAGTCGGTATACTCACTCGGGCGTGATAGGGCTTCCCTCCTCCTCGTGCAGGTCTGGCAGGCGGTCGAGGCCGAGGCACTGCCGCCTCAGCAGGTCCACCTCTGTCTTCAGCGGCCGACAGTCCTCGTGCTACAGACGGTATACTCACTCGGGCGTGATGGGGCTTCCCTCCTCCTCGTGCAGGTCTGGCAGGCGGTCGAGGCCGAGGCACTGCCGCCTCAGCAGGTCCACCTCTGTCTTCAGCGGCCGATAGTCCTCGTGTAGTCGCGAAGCGTTTGACAACTTGCGTGACATGCTCTCCTCCGTCTGTTTTATTACTGTCTCCATCTGAAATTACAGCATTTGACAGTGTCAAGTGTCAACGCTTTGTGTGTGAAGCTTATCTTTCCCTCTAAAGTACATAACAAGTGACATGTATCTCAATAACTACTCCACATTCCGTCGGTTTAGTTCCGACACCACACTCCACACTCCTAAGTCACAATTAGCATCTTTACAGGAGAGCGACAAACTAGACGTTTCCACCAAAAATACTTACATAAATAATAAATAAATATTTTTTTTCCATTAAACCTTTGCAAGTATTTTTGAATCGTCAGATGCATCTACCACTGGTTCGGAATGCCTTTCCTACCGAGAAGAACCAGCAAGAAACTCGGCGGTTGCTCTTTTCAAAGATTTGATGGTAAAAGGCGAAAGATTTATGTTTTGAAGATTATGCCATGTATAAGAAAAGTATTTGCAGTCCTGTGAGTTGCCGGGACGAGCTGCAGGTCAAATCCACGCTCTTTTATCATTTAGATGATCTTCAATTATTGTGTAATATGCTTTTTTCAGGACCATACTTTAAATAAAAAATTTAAACTTGTGTAAAGGCAACTTGTACAAAGAACTTTAGCGATGATTTGCTTATTGTGAATATAAGATAAGACCTACATGAGTGAAATGGATAAGAAAAATCCACTTGCTCCCATTTGGAATGTATAAATTGCACAAACCACGGTTGAGCAGTGAGCAGTGAGCAGCGCCAGTGAAAACAAACGATATAAGCTCCACGCTGGCAGCTCGCAGCTCGCAGCTCGCGGCTCGCAGCTCGCACAACAAACACCGCGACACGCCACACCTGCTGTTTACTCTGCGCTATTCCTGGACTGTGCTCACTCCACTAGTGTTACAGTGTGTTGTGCGTACTAAACTACTCCTCACGCGCCATATTAACTATGTCAAGTTTAAACTACGATTTTAGTCCTTATTTTAAAAGGTGAACGGTACTTTTGACATGACAGTTGACCCATACAGTTAACATGGCACGTGAAAGTCATGTTGTATGGACTATACATTTTGTGTGCTACAGCTATAATCTTAGTTGGTGAAAATTAAAAATCAATTTATATATAGCAAATAATGGATATGCAAATAAGCCTTTTTAATATCTAGTCGGACCCTACTTGATCTAGTAACCTCACTTATAAACAACCCTCTGTTTTGGCAAACGACCCACTCTTTTTCAAATTGTACTAATGCTTTTCAAATACTTGCATTTGCAACAAGGTTGAGCATGTATTATTTAAAATGATTCCCAATTCAATAGCTGTGATAGCCCAGTGGTTAAGATCGCCAATTTGGGAGGTTGGGGGTTCAATCCCGGGCTAACTTTTGGGAGTTACATTGTTTGAAGCAATTAAATATCATTTGCTTTAACAGTATAGGAAATCATCGTGAGGACACCTGCATGCTTGAGAGTGCTGCATAATCTCTGAGATTATGTGTTTGTCTGCCGATCCTCAGCATGGCTCTGGCCTTCATTGGATGGAAACCCATACTCGGCTCATGCAGATGAACAACTAGCTCACTTACAGCATTGATGTCAGCGTGTATCTGACGCAGCTCCTCCACGTGGCTCATCTTCTCCTGCTGCAGCAGCTCCATCTCCCGCTTGTACTGCGCCAGGCAGCGCCCCTCCTGGTCGCCGCTGCGCACCTCGTTGAGGATGCTGCGCTTCAGGCGCTCCAGTGTGATGGTTTTGTTCCTGCAACCACACATACTCAATGAATGACAAGCTTACCACTTATGTACTACCAGTTATATAAGTCACATCGGGGGGAATTTCACGTCAAGCGGACTTTAAACTACTGGTGATCACGTTGTCAATTTTTTTGTGAAGAATTAGTACATTTTAAACCTTCAAGGTTAAAATGTTTTTTGAAAATTTCATTGTTGTTAGTCAAATATCGATTTGAAATTTTCACCTCCTGTTTACTATACGTAAAAATAAAATATTTAGAATTCGATAAAAAAATTAAAGTGCTCTAGTAAAATAAGAGTGCTCTAACCTAGATCTCATCATTACTTCCCGTTAGACATGATTGTCATCAAATGCAATGCAATGCAATGCCTATGTCGCAATTAAAAAAATTGTACTATGCACCACCCTGTTTGCAATAGTGTGCTATAAAGTGTACATCTCAAAGTGACAGGTTTCCCGAAACTCAAGAGGTGAATCTGATCCTGTGTGATCAATTCATGCTTAGCACTAGGCCATAAATGCATCTTAAAGGATGCGAGTTAGGTGTTGGGGCGAGGAGCCCATGCCACCATGTTAGCTTTAGCAAATTAGTTTCACTGAAGAGTTCCAAGTTCTTGTTAAATATTTTTCTTATGAGTTATGGTAGTTTAAGTTCCTTATTATGATTGTGCATTATAGAACCTACAATCCCGTTTTTTTTCCATTTCGTAATTTTAGGCGACAAAACTTCAAATGTAAGATTTTATTATTGTTAAAAGTTAAACACACAGTTGTAATGTTTTAAACGAAAAATAAAAATAATCGTGTCAAGTGTTTATTGATCGAGCCTACAGGTGCGAAACTACTTCATATTAATTTATCTCAAACTAAATACGCACCTGATTTCTTTCATGGCTTCTAATTTATGATAAATTTCCCTTTCGTTCTCTGCTGTCATTTTCTGGTACGAAGAAAACAATAATATTTTCTCAAAAGAGAAAACTAAACGAAAAAACAAAGCGGTAATATTTTACCCAATTTTACCACTATTTTACGAAACACATTGGCACAGACCAGTGCAGAGCAACACAGAGTGAGAGCACACTACAGACCACAGACCAATAACATATCGGATACTACAGACTACAGCACAGAGCACATCTACACAGCAGGACTACCACGAGGACTACAGAGTAGTGAGTACAGACCAATGCTAGCATAGAGTACTTTCTATCCATCTGTAGTGTATACTATCTCTATGATCTGTAGAATGAAATTGATTGGTAGATACAGTGCGACAAGGCTCTCTTGGCACATCAATGACATTGACAGGGGGGCGCTGTTGGAGAACAAAGGCTTAGAACATTCCATAGGAATATTCGAGAAATATTCAAACAAGAACAAAGGGGGACACTTGACGGCAACGTTAGTTCAGATTTTCACCACGCGCCAAGATAGCCTTGTTGCACTGTACACGACACGATAGCTTGTATTCCGGATACGTACAGTGCGACAAGGCTATCTTGGCGTGTGACAAAAAATCAGAACTTGCGTTGCCGTTAAGTGTTCCCCAGTGTTCTCTCTGTTCTTGTTCGAATATTCTAAGCCCTTGTTCTCCAACAGCGCCCCCCTGTCAATGTCGACGATTCAAACAATATCTCGATTTTCGATAGCGATTCTTTCGATCGTTGAATTATCATGGGCTATTCGCTAACCACCCCGTAAAACGGGGTGAATAGGAACTGGGGTGTGAATAGGGACAAAACTGGGAATGAGATTTGAACGTAAAAATAATACCCAAAACAGCTTAGAATTTTGGTAGCATTGTTTTTCCCTATAGTAGAATATTTGATCTTTTATTTGGCAACACTGAACCAGACACAAATTGACATTAAAATAACGAAAGCGTCATTGCAAAAACGTTGTTCAAAACACGCTAAGCCGTAGGTCTCAAAACTTTGTTTACTTTAACGCAGTACGAGAATAAAACAGTACAAAAACTATTAGAAATCATTAAACATTTATCTAAGAGGCGTCACAAAAGCAGATTTGTCTAAATGTTACATATTTTTCTGTAAAAAAGAAAAAATTGGAAACCAAGTGGTTTTGGCTTTGCCATGGGGATTATAGGTACGGGAAAGGGGTGGATAGGAACGCTATACTTACTGAATTGGAACGAATCAAGGTTAAATAGGAACAGTAAGGTTTATATAGGGACAGGGCTGTCACTTTAAATATTTAATTAAATTGTTCAAAAAAATTCTTCCTTCTTGTGTAGTCGACTAGTAAAATTTTGTTAAATGGCATTTTACTGTTTAATATTGATAAATAAATAAATAAATAAAAATATTTTTTATTCAATTAAACTTTTACAAGTATAGGTAACTACACTACTTGTAACAGTTTAATTAAATAAAAAATATTTTTATTTATTTTTTTTTGAATCGTCAAACCACTGATTCGGAATGCCAGCAACCAGCAAGAAACTCGGCGGTTGCTTTTTTTTAAAGATTTGATACCTACTATGCCATGTATAATAACATATTATAGCCTATGTTACTTCTGAATAAAATAGCTATAGAATATGGTGAAAGAATTCTCAAAATCAGTCATTCTCAATATATAAAAGGAAAAGGTGACTGACTGACTGATCTATCAACGTACAGCTCAAACTACTGGACAGATCGGGCTGAAATTTGGTATAAAGATAACTATTAAGACATAGGCATCCGCTAAGAAAGGATTTTTGAAAACTCAACCCCTAAGGGGTTGAAATAGGGGTTTGAAATTTGTGTCGGACGAAGTCGCGAGCATAAGCTAGTTTTGTAATATTAGAGGATAGACTAACTTGTGTTTGACAACCCTAACCTTTTTTCCCTATTCACCCCTTTGCCATTCCGTTACACCCCGGATCAAGTATAAATAGGGACAGCATATATTTTGATTAAAATATACTAGTAATTTATCATTATTTTATATTTTTTGGATGTTTCCTTAGAATTCTTACAACCGGAGATGCTTACAAACAATTAAAGCATCATAATTTGTACCAAAACATCCGTAAATTTCAGTGCGAAGTTAGATTTCGTACCTATTCACCCCGTTTTACGGCACACAGATTAGCATAGCATCCTCAGAACACGGACTAAGTATCCGTATTGATTGTGTCCTGTTAGAGCGAGATAGCTAAATGCATTTAAGCTCTTATTAGAACGAACGCGACAAAATGATTATGTTTTGTCCTTATCACTGTGGCCACTTTTTTTATTTGCCAAAATGTATTTGTACGTGAGATTTTGGCAAACAACGTGAAGTGAGGTTATGTTGACTCAAGTAGGTACCTATTGTAAATAAATAATTGATTCGTTTTGTTGTTTTTGAAGTTATTGTGCTGTGGTGGGTTGTAGTATACTAGGCTACAATAGCCGAAGCGAACGTAAAATAGACGGAATAACATTTCACAAGTGCACATCTGTGCTTGAGCGAGAGGGACTGAGGGGGCCACGCTAGTTGCATATCTGGACATATCTGTGATAGCATCACATTATGTCTGAGAAGTATACAGCTACAGTGTCTGTGTCTGTGATAAAAATTGAAAATGGCTGACTGCCCATTGAAAGCGGCTTGCTGTCAAAATATAAAAATACTTTTAAATTAACGCGTATGCCATAATTATGTGTAGTTCAAAAGTTATCATCTATTATTTACAATATAAAACTGAATGAATTCTAAAAGTTTCTTCTCAGATGTCGTAAAAGTCGATAGGCAAAGGTCATTTACACCTTTGCGGATTGCTTCGTGTCGAGAGTCGCGCATATTAGGGCTCTTGCTCGCGCTGTTTACTTTGTAGAATGAGTGATGAAGGTGATGACTCCCCGCCGCGGCCGAAGCGGAAGATCAAACGAGTGGTCGTCGTGTCGTCGTCGTCGGACTCCGACAGCGACGAGACCGTCGGCGTGGCGGGGTCGCGAAGGAAAAAACTGAGGGTGGCTATTGCATAGCATCTCGTGCGATACTCGGAGCGGCCGTAATGAGGATGTTCACTACTCTGGTGGTTTTCAGATACTCAGCGACGACGGCGACGACAGCAGCGGCAGCTCCGTGTTCCGCGCGGGGACCCGGCGCCGGCGTACGCTGCCCAAGTTGAAGGACTCTGACGCCGACAGCGACAGCTCGGGCTGGGCCACGGAGCGCTCGGGCGCCGCTCCGGCCGCCGCTAAGCCGTCGGGCTTCTCGACCGACAGCTCGGAGGGCAACTCCGACAAATGCTCCATATGTCTCCTGCGCTTCACCGACCAAGAAGTGGGGACGCCCGAGAGTTGCGAACACATATTTTGCTTGGACTGTATTTTAGAGTGGTCAAAAAATGTGAACACTTGTCCAGTGGACAGAATGTTGTTTAACTCGATTGTGGTGCGAGCCTGCATGGGCGGCCGGGTGCTGCGCACGCAGCCCGTGCACGTGGAGCGCCGCTCGTCGGTGGACACGTTCGTGGTGGAAGAGCTGACAGCGTGCGAGGTGAGTGGCCATAGCATAACGGGGGCAGGGCACGTCAACATCCTCCGTTTCCAATAATACCAATTTCAATGGTTAAAGTACTTAAAGCTGAGTTGGAGTTATCAAAGAGCCCAGTCTGTTTGTGTTAACCTTCAGAGACTCTTGAATCAAAGGATAAAAAATAAAACTTTGCTCACAGTGTAAACAAGTATGATAATAATTGAGGAGCTGGAGAACTATACGGTATGATTACACTTTGGATCAAAATGCTTTTTTTTCTCGGTAATTACTTATGAAACTGTATTATAGTAAAGTTTGTACAGCTTTCAGTTTTTCACTTTTTTGTAAAATGTTATTTTGAGCAATTGCACAGTTTAGTTGGCCACCTTCTCTATGTATGGGAAGGTGTATCGTAAGTAACATTCAAATGAAAGGAAACATCATTAATACAAGTAATATTGTGAAAAAATGCTCCAAATTTAGAACACCTCCTTTTTGGAAGTTTGCTGGAAATAGAAATGAATACATAGAAGCTGAACTTGTATGAGCCAGTGGTTGTAGTGTAGCTCATTGATGAGAGGCCGGCCGTGTGAGCAGTGCGTGTGGCTGTTGCAGGTGTGCGGCAGCGCGGAGGGCGAGGAGACCATGCTGCTGTGCGACCGCTGCGACCTGGGCTACCACATGCACTGCCTCTCGCCGCCCCTCACTGAGGTACGTCTGAGCTCCTCTGCTCATAAATATCTCATTAATTAAATATAAAATATAAAATATTTTATATAAATATAAAAATATTCATTTGTTTGCTTGCTTCAAATGTTTTATTAACATGAGGAGGTTTGGAGAAGCAGCAACAAAATAAGATTTATCTTGTTTTGTAATGCCAATGTTAACATTGTGGGAGGTACTTTACTATTGCCATAGTCCAGGCAGACCAAGTCGCAGGCATAAGCCAGTTACTATATAAATGATAATGATTTGAGTAAGGTGAATGTAGGGTGATTGCCTAAAACCTGCATCAATCATTATTACAATCTCAATTGTTGTGATTGGTTGAATTTGTGCGATTCTTGTTGCAACAATGCATTGTAGCCAATAGTAGGCGAGCATCAACCAATCAGAGGTGATTGCGATCGTGACATTGTAGCTGTCATTCTCTCCCAATCGCGCAGCATATAAGCCTAATGACTGTCAGAGTATGTCTGATCAGCCCCCCAATTGTGTAAGAATAACCATTTCATGGCTATCGCAATCGTCAAGAATTCTGCCCTTTGATTGGCTGTGAAAAAATGTAAACAGCGAATCAACCAATCAAAGGGCAGAATTTCCTGACGATTGCGATAGCCATGAAATGGTTATTCTTACACAATTGGGGGGCAGTTTATTATTCTTAGTACTGGTCTTTGTAAATTAGTTTATTATCTAGACTTATTCATGTGCAACACGGCGCCGAGCGGACTGCGCGCCGCGCGGGCTTCAACCAAACAAATGTATTTGAAAGTAATTATTTAGTTTAATTTATTTACATGTATTGCAGCTGTTACCACTTTTATGATAGGTTAAAGCTCCACCACCAGTTAGAGCTCCACCACCAGTTAGAAAAGCAGACCACCACTTGGAAAGCAGTTAGCTGAGATGTGTCTGTTTGGACCTTATAGGAAATATTGTAACTTACACTAACTCTCTCAACGACCCCAAAAAATATTATTAATAGAACTATATTAACTGTTTTCAAGTCCAGGTGTTTCCAAAGTTTTCATTAGTTTAACAATACACATGCAGATTGTAGACGCTAGGAGGCTCCCCGGGCATTGTCAATTGTTACAGTTGTTAAGTTTTTTAGATTCCTCCAGACATGTGGCTCTGCCCCACCTGTCGCGACACCGGCGACGTGGCCATCAACCTCTCCGAGGTGGAGGACATCATCGACGAGTTCCTGGAGACGGTGCCGCCCACCGCGCCGCGCCCCTCCGCGCTGCGCCGCCCCGCGCCCCCTGCGCGCCGCTCGCTGCGCCGCCGCGACCAGCCCTCCACGTCGCGCGCCGCGCCCGCCGACCCCTCCGCCTCCCGCCGCCGCACCACCACCACCAGGAGGAAGTACAAACGGAGAAGAACTAAAACGGTAGTCGTCGAGTATGAAGTGCAAGGCAATGGCAAGTTTCCTCTCACGAAGAGGGTCACGAGGAAGGTGAAGAAGCGAAGGGTACGTACCGGCCGGCGGCCGAGCGACGCGGCGGGACACTTCGCTCCAGGACAGCGCTTCACTGACCCGTCTCGTTGCAGGCCAAGAGGCGGCAGCCGCGCACGGCGGCGCGCCGCTCGCACGTGCTCGCCAGCGTGCGCGCGCGCCTCGCCACGCTCGAGGCAGAGCCGCGCGCCGCGCTCGCGCCCGCCGGCGCGCTGGCCGTGCGGCGCCAGCGCGCCGGCATCCCCGCGCTGAGTCTGCTCGGCAACCCCAACGAGCTGGACTACTTCTCCGACGACGGCGACGCCGTCTCCGAGGACGCGGCCGCCGCCGTCGCGCGCCGCCCGGCCGCCGCGCTCAGCGCCTACCGCCAGGCGCGCCGCAAGCTGGCGGCCGCGCCCTCGCCGCCGCACGCCGCCGCCGCGCCCGACCTGCTGGCCGACATCCTGGAGCGTCAGACGCTGCTGCACTCCAAGCGCGCCGTGCTGCGCCTCTCCGCCGACGGCGCCGTGAGCGTGCAGCTGCCGCACGCCGACAAGGTGGACCCGGCCACGGCTCGCGCGTCCGCGCGCCAGGCGCCCTCGCACCCGGGCGGCGGGCGCGGCGGCGGCTGGGGCGGCGGCTACCGCGGCGCCTACCACCGCGACCAGACCGCCGACTTCAACCGCGGCGGCGGCTACGACGCGCCGCCCGCGCGCGCCGGCCTCGGCGGCTACGGCGGCGCGGGCGGCGCGCGCCGCGACGACGTCGACTACTACGACACGTTCCCGCGCCGCCCGACCTACGCGTCCGACGACGCCTTCTTCGACAGGCGGCGGCCGGCGCCCGAGCGGCCCTTCCCCGCGCAGGCGCCGCCGCCGCCGCGCTACGCGCCCGGCCCGTGGCAGCCCGACGCGCCGCCCGCGCAGGCGCGCCACTCCTTCGGCGGCTTCGAGAACCCCGTCGACATGAGGACGAGCCGCGCCGCGCCGCCGGCGTACCGCCCGCTCGCGGAGCCGCCCGTGTTCAGCTTCCCGAAGACAGCGGAGCCCGACCGCTCGGAGGACGAGCGCAGCGACTCCGGCCTCGTCATCGACACGGAGAAGTACGACCCCACCGAGCCCACGCACGACGACGACGACAGCGGCGACGACGCCGCGCCCGCGCTGTCGCCGCCCGGCCTCGACCTGGCCGCCGGCGTGCTGGACACGGCGGTGCGCCAGGTGCTGAGCGAGCACCGCAGCTCGCTGGCGCCCGCCGCCGAGCGCAGCGACGACGAGTCGGACGGCGACTGCCCCAACTTCTCCATCTACTCGGCGGCCAGCGTGCACATCGCCAGCAGCAGCGCGCTGAGCGACGCGCCGGCGGAGCCCGTGCGGCGCGACGACTCGCCGCCGTCGCGCTCTCCGGCCACGCCCGACGCCACCTCCGGCGACGACTACGACGAGAAGAAGAAGTCCGAGGAGGAGTACAAGGAGAAGGTGTCCAAGCGGTGCCCCATCACGGTCAACAAGCGCGACCCCATCAAGATAAAGCTGAACACGCCCTCCCTCATCAAGAGGCAGGTGACGCTGTACGACGAGGAGGAGGAGGAGGAGGAGGCCAGCCCGGACGCCGAGCTCGACGCCACGAGCGACGCGCCCGCAGGAGAACCTCCGCTACAGAAGGATGCCGCCGACAGAATCGAAAACGAAACTAAATTGAAGGATGCCAGCGATGAATGTAATGAAAGTATTGAGAGTTTGAATAAGTCAAGTTTCAAAGATAGTAAAAATGGCGACAATCAATATGAGAAACAAGCTTCCCCCCGAGTCGAGGAGCCCTCCGAGGCGGAGGAGCGGGGCGGACACGAAGACGAGGAAGATAAAAGCACTTTCGACAAGGCCGAGGAGAACAACAATGAAAATTTAGTGAACGACAAGACGGACGACGCGGCGGGCGAGGGTGACGACGCCGGCGACTCGTCCTCGCGCGAGGCGGAGCGCGAGGACGACGCCGTGGAGAAGATGACCGAGTCCATCAGCGAGACGGAGGACGAGCGCAGCTACACGCCGTGCCTCGACGAGAACCGGCCGGCCGAGGACGCGCTGCGCGACACCGAGCTCATCTCCGACGACGACGACGCGCTGCTGTCCGAGCCTGAGGCGCCCGCGCCCGCCGCGCCCTCCGCGCCGCCGCGCCGCCGCGCCGTGGACAAGAAGAAGAAGAAGGACTCCAAGCGCGAGCCCAAGGACAAGGACAAGGCCAAGGCTAAGAAGAAGGCCGACGTCGCCTTCAAGAAGCTCAGCAAGAGCGGCAAGGAGCGCAACTACCGCGAGCGCGAGCGTGACGACAAGCGCGAGCGCCGCTCCGCCGACGCCGAGCGCCGCCGCCGCAAGGACAAGCGCAAGGACCTCGAGCGCTACGACGTGCGCTCCATCGTGTCCGAGAAGCGCCGCAAGCAGAAGGACGCCTTCGGCCGCGACGTGTCGCCGCGCGCGCGCTCGCCCTCGCTGTCGCCGCCGCCGCGCTCGCCGCGCTCCGCCTCGCCCGCGCGCCGCTCGCCCTCCCGCGCGCGCCGCTCCTTCTCCCGGGCCCGCCGCTCGCTCTCCCGGCCGCGCCCTTCGCCCTCGAGGCTCCGGCGGTCGCTCTCCGGCTTCCGGCGCTCGCCGTCCAGGGGGAGGAAGTCGCCCGCAAGGCTCCGGCGCTCCGTCTCGCGCCGCCGCTCTGCATCCCGCGTGCGGCGCTCGCCCTCCCCGCCGCGCCGCTCCCCGTCCCGCGGCCGCCGCTCCGCGCTCGGCCGCAAGTCGTCCTCGCGCCGCGGCAGCGTGACGCGCGCCCGCCGGTCCGGCACGCCGCTGCTGTCCCCGCGCCGCCGCAAGCGCCGCCGCTCCGCCTCGCCCGCCGCGCGTAGCCCGCCGCGCCGCGCGCCTAAGAAGAAGAAACGCGTCCGGGTACCGCGCCGCGCCGCGCCGCCCTCGCCCGCGCGCAAGCGACGACGCAGCGCCAGCCGAGGCGCGTCGCCGTCGCCCGCGTCGCGACCGCCGTCGCCGCGCACGCCACCGCCCGAGCCCGCGCCCGAGCCGGAGCCGCGCCGCCGCCGCGACCCCGAGCGCCGGCGCCGCGCGCGCGACCTCGTCGGGCCGTCCAAGGAGGTGTTCACGTCGGGCGACAACATCCTGGTCAGCGTGAGCTTCAAGGAGCAGGAGCGCAGCGAGGAGGGCGCGCGCCGCCGCCGCCGCGACTCGCGCCGCGAGCGCCGCCGCCGCCGCCGCCGCCTGGCCGCCGCGCCCGACGACGCGCCCAAGCCCGTGGCCATCATCGACCTGGAGCGCTCGCCGTTCCGCGAGCTGACGCCGTCGCCCAAGAACGTGATCGTGCTGAGCGACAGCGAGCCGGGCGAGCGCGAGCCGGCCGCGCCGCCCGCGCCCGCGCCGCCGCCCGAGCCGGCCGCGGGGCCCAAGACGCCGCCGTCGCCCGCCGCGCCCGCGCCCGCGCCCTCGCCCGCGCCCGCCGCCGCGCCCTCGCCCGACGCCTACGACCCGTTCGAGCCCACGCGCTCGCCGTCGCCGCCGCCCGCCGCGCCGCCGTCGCCCGCGCGGCCGCACATGACGCTGGAGGCGGCGCAGCGCAGCAACCTGTCGGCCGACGACGTGCTGGCGCGCCGCCCGCTCACGCCCGTGGAGAAGGTGATGGCGCTGCTGCAGTCGACGCGCGCCGCGGAGGAGGCGGAGGCGCCGCCCGCGCCGCGCATCGTGCTGCCGTCGCCCACGCGCGCGCCGCCCAAGCTGTTCCCGGGCAAGCCGTCGCCCATCAAGTCCAACCCCGTGAAGCCCATGCAGGCCGCGCGCCTGCCGCGCGACGACGGCGCCTCGCCCTACTCGCCCGGCTCCAGCGACTTCGGCGAGCTGTTCGAGCCGCCGCCGCGCCGCGCCGCGCGCCGCAAGCGAGGTGAGCGCGCCGCCCGTCGCCCGTCGCCCCGCCCGTCGCCCCGCTCACCGCTCTCACTCTCTCTCTCTCTGTGTGTGCAGGCAAGACGCAGGTGGGCGTGAAGCTGGACGACGACAACCTGAAGATCCTGGACGAGCTGCCCAGCTCGGCCGTGGAGCTGCAGGTCAAGAGCAAGGTGGGTTGGCGCCAACCGAGCCAACTTGAAGTAATACTCCGTTTTTGTTTACCTTCCTTTTGGCGTTGCATGCCCCCCCCCCCCCTCTAGTGTCATACTTGTGACGAAGTTCTGTAAGTTACTCTTAACATAAACTACACATGATATTTTTATTTTATTATTTTAAAGACTGAATCCACATTTCTTTTGTGCAACTTCCAACTAACAAAAATTTGTGTGAACATTTATTTTAACACAAATTAAAAGTGGTATAATAAAAATGATTAATATTAATCTAAAAAATTGTAGAAACTTTCCTTGAATCCATTTTATTCATAGTTTCCTCGCAAATGAGAGAAAAGTAGTATACAAGTGTCGGCAGAAACAGCAATTTACGGCCCCGTTCAGTTTCAAAGGACTAGATATCTGGTATCTATCTGGGTATCCATAATACTTTGTACATACTTAATATGATTTGAAATTGAAATTGATATCACTCGAGAAGTATAGTGCATTCAATATAAACTGGCGTGTTTCCACAGGAGACCGGCATTGACAATAACAATAAGATTACATAGGGTAATAAACCAAACACTCATAGAGCCCATTCATTTTTGTAGGAGCCGGTTCAACTTTATATATTTTTTTGGGGTTTGCTAACCAACCAGTGTTGATACTTTTGAATTCACCCGCCACGACTTAATTCTGTTGTTATTCGGACGGACGGTCTCAAGTTGAAACACGCCAGTTTATTTTGAATGCACGATCCTCGACTTCGCCTCGTTCTGCCAACATCACTCGGCCTACAATTGGCAAAAATATAACTATTTTCTGGCAAATAAATTCTGTTTCTATTTGACTTGAAAAACTAAATGCTTGGTAGTTCGCACAGACTCCAGTGTCTTTCTGATCCAGTCACTGTTCAGACTTTTGCACGTCTCAGAGCTAAAACCTAGGACTCGCCGAGTGAATGCTTGTCAAAGTCCCAAATAAACGAATAATAATTATAATATTTATCAGAGAACAGGTCGGACTTTAACCGACATGGCTCAGTAAAGCTAAGATTTGACCGTAGTTCAGGGTTTCACAGTAGCGTATAGTTTTATACAGTGCGATAAGGCTCTGGCGCGTGGCCAAAATCGGAACTAACGTTGCCGTCAAGCGTCCCCTTTGTTGTTGGTTTGGTTTAAAAGTTTTGCGTGTTGGACATGCGTATTTGCTTGCTTTTCCTGCTTGTTTAGTAGTGGGCGGGCGGTGCTTAACGCATGCTGCACGTGGTGCCACACAGGCTTGTCTGTTTTGTCGGATTGTAGTGAATTAAACTTGTTCTTTGGACATCGGCAAACTACAGTACTACCACTTTTATAAGGTATGCTCATGTACTTGCGCAGAAATCTTATTTTTGAATAGCGCGAAAATATCTCAGCGCGCCCATCTGCCATTGACTGTTGACTACACGGCATGTGTAGCATTGTTCTTGTGCAATAAGGCCTGTGCACCACTGAGGTGTACAGTGTACACTCGGCTTTAGTCGGCGTTGGGTTTCGCTTTTCTGACCAAACGAATTTTGCTGATGCCACTTATAAAGGTGGCGTAAGTCCCGCAAATTGCTGATGCGCGTGGCCGTCATCTTAGTGACGTCAGCACTAGATTGAAGTTTCGAGCTGATGGTTTATTTTTATTTCGGCTGACGTCAAAATGACGTCATTTCGATGCTAATGAGACATGGTTCCAGCGCAATAGCAATTTGCGGGACTTACAGTACTGTAATTGCCTTGTAACCAACCATTCTCATGCTCACTAGTGGACTACAAGTGGCTACAGGTGGTTTCTATTGCGCACTTCTCCTCAGTTCCTCAAGAAGCTGAACCGGCAGGAGCGCGTGGTGGAGGAAGTGAAGCTGGTGCTGAAGCCGCACTACAACAAGAAGCGCGTCACCAAGGAGGAGTACAAGGACATCCTGCGCCGCGCCGTGCCCAAGGTACTCACACCAGCTCCTCATTCACAGTTCCTCAAGAAGCTGAACCGGCAGGAGCGCGTGGTGGAGGAAGTGAAGCTGGTGCTGAAGCCGCACTACAACAAGAAGCGCGTCACCAAGGAGGAGTACAAGGACATCCTGCGCCGCGCCGTGCCCAAGGTACTCACACCAGCTCCTCATTCACAGTTCCTCAAGAAGCTGAACCGGCAGGAGCGCGTGGTGGAGGAAGTGAAGCTGGTGCTGAAGCCGCACTACAACAAGAAGCGCGTCACCAAGGAGGAGTACAAGGACATCCTGCGCCGCGCCGTGCCCAAGGTACTCACACCAGCTCCTCATTCACAGTTCCTCAAGAAGCTGAACCGGCAGGAGCGCGTGGTGGAGGAAGTGAAGCTGGTGCTGAAGCCGCACTACAACAAGAAGCGCGTCACCAAGGAGGAGTACAAGGACATCCTGCGCCGCGCCGTGCCCAAGGTACTCACACCAGCTCCTCATTCACAGTTCCTCAAGAAGCTGAACCGGCAGGAGCGCGTGGTGGAGGAAGTGAAGCTGGTGCTGAAGCCGCACTACAACAAGAAGCGCGTCACCAAGGAGGAGTACAAGGACATCCTGCGCCGCGCCGTGCCCAAGGTACTCACACCAGCTCCTCATTCACAGTTCCTCAAGAAGCTGAACCGGCAGGAGCGCGTGGTGGAGGAAGTGAAGCTGGTGCTGAAGCCGCACTACAACAAGAAGCGCGTCACCAAGGAGGAGTACAAGGACATCCTGAGGGGAGCGAGGGGGGATGACAGCGAACCGCACCGGCTGCGGCGACCTCCGTAGCAAACCAATGTAGGGTAGATGAAGCTGAATGAAAGGACGACAGAGCGGGGCTTCTGGCGTATTCAAGGAACTTGTGTTGTTCCTCAGCTGGTTGGAGCACAACAAAGAATGCACCAATGTGTATGGAGCACACGGACATGACCCTTGCAGGACCTTGTGCTGCAATCAGTTGGGGTTTGGGAGTACCCTCGTTGGGGCACGAGGAAGGACTGTCCTTGAGGCAGACAGGACATAGAGGTTTATCGTAGCTTATCTTGGCCTCGTTAGATAAAGGTTATAAAGATGAAAATGGACGCGTTTCGAGGACTACGGCGGTCGCGCACTAACTCGATTCCAAAATAGCTTGCTTCCATCTTAGTTTTTTTAAATTGTTATTCAGATACAAGTTAGCCCTTGACTGCAATCTCACCTGGTGGTAAGTCTAAGATGGAAGCCCTTAGCCATAGCCCTTTGGTACACACCTACAGGTACCCACCATCACATCGCATCATCACTTCCAGGCGAGGACTGATTTGTAATGGAATAAACAAACCGGAAAAGCGCGAAGGTTCCGTTCCGTACCTTGGAAGGATACGTGTGATTATTTTGCTGAAGTTATCTCCAACTGCAACCATAAGTTTGTAATCGCAAACTTTAATGCCAAACTTATTTATGGTTTTCTGATTTTTCTGACTTTTTGCCTTTCATGATTCTGGGTCAACAGGATGCACAGTACGCGGCCGAAAGTAATGTACATCGACCTTTAGAAGCAGATAGAAAATTTGTAGAGCACCGTCCCTGTCGTTGAGACGGACAAAACGTCATAATATAGGTATGAGTAGGTGACAGAGACAACGCTCTACAAAGCCGAAATGTCATTCTAAAGGCCGATGTACATTACTTTCGGCCGTGTATTGTACCCAAGTTTTGATTCCCTTACGAATTTCAAAATATGCGACATACGCGGCCGTTTCTTTTGATTGTGTCGACTTAGTCGTTTGATTATTCAGAACTGCAGGGGGTTGTAGACCTGAGTATGTCATATTCCTGAGATACAGGTTCTCTAGTGGTGTGCCAGTATTGAGCAATCAGTTGGTTTCCAGATATGTCACAACAAGTCCGGTGAGATCAACCCGACCAAGATCCAAGCGCTCGTGGAAGCGTACGTCAAAAAGTTCAGGAAAAAGCATAAACTCGGAGTAGCGTAGCTAGTAGCGCTACTAGCTACTGCAGTGAGTGTAGTGTATGTAGTTGTATGTAGTTGTAATGTTCTCCGACAGTCACCTGTCCGCGCCGACTAGTTGTAATCGTAGCGTAACTATCAAATTATTGTAATTATAATTTATCTACGGACAATGTATTTTACTTAAATGTTTATTTAAATAAAAATAATTATTATAATATAGTTTTAAATCATGTCAATACTTTTTCTTTCTATCTCTAAAACCCGCTAACTCTCGTACTGACTCCATAACAAAGCTTTGAATATAAATTTTGTAAATCTCGAGTAAATAGACGGCAGAATCCATATTAAAACTTGACATCCCATCCTCGACGCCACTTTAAAATAGCACTGCAGAAAACTCGATCAAACATACTTATGTGACTTATCACTACTATTGTACTTTCAGTAACAACTCTACCGACTATGGCCACTCCCAACCTCTGTTCAGCGAGGCCGAGGCGTTCATGATAATTGACTGACTCCACCTTTACTTGACCAACATCTCCACCATGCTAGCTGCTGGACGCTAGACGCTGGTGGACTGGACTGATCAGTAGAGAGTCCATTTCAATGATTTCAAGAAGTAGACCGGAACATGTGTTCCGTGTGATGGACTTGGGGTTTAGAATGAAATACAATGTTAATTTAAAACAAATTTATTAATAATAATTACAAATTACTGTAATATTGTCATGATCATTAATTATTCGACAATTAATTATAAATAACTGGTATTTAGTGGTTAGATAGTACCCGTTATAGGAGATACTCCATAGAGTTACAACTCTTTGGTACATAACAAATTCGTTACATTTTATTGTCTATGACTATTGCAGTAATAGTGTGTATTAACATCACCAAAATATGAGATCTAAATCTACTTAATTCCATCTATAAAATCATGACTACAATGTATAAGATCATAATATATTCAAATAACACATAAAACAAGGTAAAACTAATATTATATTGTTAATTTTGCATTAACTGAGCAGTTAACCTTTCAAACGAGTGCGGAAATTCCGACCGTAATATTGACTGATGTCGGATGAGCCAGATCAATTCGTTGACGAGTATATTATATGCGCCGTGAGTAGTCGGTTCATGTGTAGAGACGCGGGCTGGTACAAGTTCCTACTGTCGCCCGCCGTGAGTAGTTGGTTCATGTGTAGAGACGCGGGCTGGTACAAGTTCCTACTGTCGCCCGCCGTGAGTAGTTGGTTCATGTGTAGAGACGCGGGCTGGTACAAGTTCCTACTGTCGCCCGCCGTGAGTAGTTGGTTCATGTGTAGAGACGCGGGCTGGTACAAGTTCCTACTGTCGCCCGCCGTGAGTAGTTGGTTCATGTGTAGAGACGCGGGCTGGTACAAGTTCCTACTGTCGCCCGCCGTGAGTAGTTGGTTCATGTGTAGAGACGCGGGGTGGTACAAGTTCCTACTGTCGCCCGCCGTGAGTAGTTGGTTCATGTGTAGAGACGCGGGCTGGTACAAGTTCCTACTGTCGCCCGCCGTGAGTAGTTGGTTCATGTGTAGAGACGCGGGCTGGTACAAGTTCCTACTGTCGCCCGCCGTGAGTAGTTGGTTCATGTGTAGAGACGCGGGCTGGTACAAGTTCCTACTGTCGCCCGCCGTGAGTAGTTGGTTCATGTGTAGAGACGCGGGCTGGTACAAGTTCCTACTGTCGCCCGCCGTGAGTAGTTGGTTCATGTGTAGAGACGCGGGCTGGTACAAGTTCCTACTGTCGCCCGCCGTGAGTAGTTGGTTCATGTGTAGAGACGCGGGCTGGTACAAGTTCCTACTGTCGCCCGCCGTGAGTAGTTGGTTCATGTGTAGAGACGCGGGCTGGTACAAGTTCCTACTGTCGCCCGCCGTGAGTAGTTGGTTCATGTGTAGAGACGCGGGCTGGTACAAGTTCCTACTGTCGCCCGCCGTGAGTAGTTGGTTCATGTGTAGAGACGCGGGCTGGTACAAGTTCCTACTGTCGCCCGCCGTGAGTAGTTGGTTCATGTGTAGAGACGCGGGCTGGTACAAGTTCCTACTGTCGCCCGCCGTGAGTAGTTGGTTCATGTGTAGAGACGCGGGCTGGTACAAGTTCCTACTGTCGCCCGCCGTGAGTAGTTGGTTCATGTGTAGAGACGCGGGCTGGTACAAGTTCCTACTGTCGCCCGCCGTGAGTAGTTGGTTCATGTGTAGAGACGCGGGCTGGTACAAGTTCCTACTGTCGCCCGCCGTGAGTAGTTGGTTCATGTGTAGAGACGCGGGCTGGTACAAGTTCCTACTGTCGCCCGCCGTGAGTAGTTGGTTCATGTGTAGAGACGCGGGGTGGTACAAGTTCCTACTGTCGCCCGCCGTGAGTAGTTGGTTCATGTGTAGAGACGCGGGCTGGTACAAGTTCCTACTGTCGCCCGCCGTGAGTAGTTGGTTCATGTGTAGAGACGCGGGCTGGTACAAGTTCCTACTGTCGCCCGCCGTGAGTAGTTGGTTCATGTGTAGAGACGCGGGCTGGTACAAGTTCCTACTGTCGCCCGCCGTGAGTAGTTGGTTCATGTGTAGAGACGCGGGCTGGTACAAGTTCCTACTGTCGCCCGCCGTGAGTAGTTGGTTCATGTGTAGAGACGCGGGCTGGTACAAGTTCCTACTGTCGCCCGCCGTGAGTAGTTGGTTCATGTGTAGAGACGCGGGCTGGTACAAGTTCCTACTGTCGCCCGCCGTGAGTAGTTGGTTCATGTGTAGAGACGCGGGCTGGTACAAGTTCCTACTGTCGCCCGCCGTGAGTAGTTGGTTCATGTGTAGAGACGCGGGCTGGTACAAGTTCCTACTGTCGCCCGCCGTGAGTAGTTGGTTCATGTGTAGAGACGCGGGCTGGTACAAGTTCCTACTGTCGCCCTCCGTGAGTAGTTGGTTCATGTGTAGAGACGCGGGCTGGTACAAGTTCCTACTGTCGCCCGCCGTGAGTAGTTGGTTCATGTGTAGAGACGCGGGCTGGTACAAGTTCCTACTGTCGCCCGCCGTGAGTAGTTGGTTCATGTGTAGAGACGCGGGCTGGTACAAGTTCCTACTGTCGCCCGCCGTGAGTAGTTGGTTCATGTGTAGAGACGCGGGCTGGTACAAGTTCCTACTGTCGCCCGCCGTGAGTAGTTGGTTCATGTGTAGAGACGCGGGCTGGTACAAGTTCCTACTGTCGCCCGCCGTGAGTAGTTGGTTCATGTGTAGAGACGCGGGCTGGTACAAGTTCCTACTGTCGCCCGCCGTGAGTAGTTGGTTCATGTGTAGAGACGCGGGCTGGTACAAGTTCCTACTGTCGCCCGCCGTGAGTAGTTGGTTCATGTGTAGAGACGCGGGCTGGTACAAGTTCCTACTGTCGCCCGCCGTGAGTAGTTGGTTCATGTGTAGAGACGCGGGCTGGTACAAGTTCCTACTGTCGCCCGCCGTGAGTAGTTGGTTCATGTGTAGAGACGCGGGCTGGTACAAGTTCCTACTGTCGCCCGCCGTGAGTAGTTGGTTCATGTGTAGAGACGCGGGCTGGTACAAGTTCCTACTGTCGCCCGCCGTGAGTAGTTGGTTCATGTGTAGAGACGCGGGCTGGTACAAGTTCCTACTGTCGCCCGCCGTGAGTAGTTGGTTCATGTGTAGAGACGCGGGCTGGTACAAGTTCCTACTGTCGCCCGCCGTGAGTAGTTGGTTCATGTGTAGAGACGCGGGCTGGTACAAGTTCCTACTGTCGCCCGCCGTGAGTAGTTGGTTCATGTGTAGAGACGCGGGCTGGTACAAGTTCCTACTGTCGCCCGCCGTGAGTAGTTGGTTCATGTGTAGAGACGCGGGCTGGTACAAGTTCCTACTGTCGCCCGCCGTGAGTAGTTGGTTCATGTGTAGAGACGCGGGCTGGTACAAGTTCCTACTGTCGCCCGCCGTGAGTAGTTGGTTCATGTGTAGAGACGCGGGCTGGTACAAGTTCCTACTGTCGCCCGCCGTGAGTAGTTGGTTCATGTGTAGAGACGCGGGCTGGTACAAGTTCCTACTGTCGCCCGCCGTGAGTAGTTGGTTCATGTGTAGAGACGCGGGCTGGTACAAGTTCCTACTGTCGCCCAATTTCCACCGGAGTGGAGCGGAGACACGTGTTTCAGTCGATCAATGAGATATTTAAAAGATGAGGTGATATTTTTTCACGTTTTCAATGGAGGAAGAATCTGATCGGTCAACTGAACACATCTCGCTGTTCGTCGCTCCAGACGACGGATCGCATCGCTAAGCGACCACAAATCGTTCAGAATACGACGGGTGTCGGATGTTGCAATATTACGATTGAAAGATCAGATATAATCTCGCGCATGTTTGTGAAAGGTCTCGGGTGCTCGGCGCTCGGTGTGGGGGGTGTGGGGGTGTGGGGCTAGGCGGCGCGCGCGAAGCCGATGCTGCGGCCGCCCATGTCGAACTCGGTGTAGTACTTGCCGATGAACACGTCGCCCAGGATCCACAGCGGGCCGTTGGGCGGCGGCACGTCCAGCCCCATGAAGCCCGACAGGCACACCGTCTTGCCGAACTGCGACACCTGCAGCGACGTCCGCCATGTATACTGTACACTACCTTACAGCTACAGCTCATTTCATTATTTAATAGCGACTTTTGTCACTCAATACGGGACGGGACGGGATGAGCGAGCAGTCCACGGCGAACTGGCCGAAGGCGAGCGGCGTGGCGCCCAGCGCCGCGTTCAGCTTGGCCAGGTGGCACTCACCCTGAGTATGTAGTCGACGCCGTCGAGCGTGAAGTCCTGCCCGGCGACGGAGAAGGTGACGGCGGGCAGGGACGGGATGAGCGAGCAGTCCACGGCGAACTGGCCGAAGGCGAGCGGCGTGGCGCCCAGCGCCGCGTTCAGCTTGGCCAGGTGGCACTCACCCTGAGTATGTAGTCGACGCCGTCGAGCGTGAAGTCCTGCCCGGCGACGGAGAAGGTGACGGCGGGCAGGGACGGGATGAGCGAGCAGTCCACGGCGAACTGGCCGAAGGCGAGCGGCGTGGCGCCCAGCGCCGCGTTCAGCTTGGCCAGGTGGCACTCACCCTGAGTATGTAGTCGACGCCGTCGAGCGTGAAGTCCTGCCCGGCGACGGAGAAGGTGACGGCGGGCAGGGACGGGATGAGCGAGCAGTCCACGGCGAACTGGCCGAAGGCGAGCGGCGTGGCGCCCAGCGCCGCGTTCAGCTTGGCCAGGTGGCACTCACCCTGAGTATGTAGTCGACGCCGTCGAGCGTGAAGTCCTGCCCGGCGACGGAGAAGGTGACGGCGGGCAGGGACGGGATGAGCGAGCAGTCCACGGCGAACTGGCCGAAGGCGAGCGGCGTGGCGCCCAGCGCCGCGTTCAGCTTGGCCAGGTGGCACTCACCCTGAGTATGTAGTCGACGCCGTCGAGCGTGAAGTCCTGCCCGGCGACGGAGAAGGTGACGGCGGGCAGGGACGGGATGAGCGAGCAGTCCACGGCGAACTGGCCGAAGGCGAGCGGCGTGGCGCCCAGCGCCGCGTTCAGCTTGGCCAGGTGGCACTCACCCTGAGTATGTAGTCGACGCCGTCGAGCGTGAAGTCCTGCCCGGCGACGGAGAAGGTGACGGCGGGCAGGGACGGGATGAGCGAGCAGTCCACGGCGAACTGGCCGAAGGCGAGCGGCGTGGCGCCCAGCGCCGCGTTCAGCTTGGCCAGGTGGCACTCACCCTGAGTATGTAGTCGACGCCGTCGAGCGTGAAGTCCTGCCCGGCGACGGAGAAGGTGACGGCGGGCAGGGACGGGATGAGCGAGCAGTCCACGGCGAACTGGCCGAAGGCGAGCGGCGTGGCGCCCAGCGCCGCGTTCAGCTTGGCCAGGTGGCACTCACCCTGAGTATGTAGTCGACGCCGTCGAGCGTGAAGTCCTGCCCGGCGACGGAGAAGGTGACGGCGGGCAGGGACGGGATGAGCGAGCAGTCCACGGCGAACTGGCCGAAGGCGAGCGGCGTGGCGCCCAGCGCCGCGTTCAGCTTGGCCAGGTGGCACTCACCCTGAGTATGTAGTCGACGCCGTCGAGCGTGAAGTCCTGCCCGGCGACGGAGAAGGTGACGGCGGGCAGGGACGGGATGAGCGAGCAGTCCACGGCGAACTGGCCGAAGGCGAGCGGCGTGGCGCCCAGCGCCGCGTTCAGCTTGGCCAGGTGGCACTCACCCTGAGTATGTAGTCGACGCCGTCGAGCGTGAAGTCCTGCCCGGCGACGGAGAAGGTGACGGCGGGCAGGGACGGGATGAGCGAGCAGTCCACGGCGAACTGGCCGAAGGCGAGCGGCGTGGCGCCCAGCGCCGCGTTCAGCTTGGCCAGGTGGCACTCACCCTGAGTATGTAGTCGACGCCGTCGAGCGTGAAGTCCTGCCCGGCGACGGAGAAGGTGACGGCGGGCAGGGACGGGATGAGCGAGCAGTCCACGGCGAACTGGCCGAAGGCGAGCGGCGTGGCGCCCAGCGCCGCGTTCAGCTTGGCCAGGTGGCACTCACCCTGAGTATGTAGTCGACGCCGTCGAGCGTGAAGTCCTGCCCGGCGACGGAGAAGGTGACGGCGGGCAGGGACGGGATGAGCGAGCAGTCCACGGCGAACTGGCCGAAGGCGAGCGGCGTGGCGCCCAGCGCCGCGTTCAGCTTGGCCAGGTGGCACTCACCCTGAGTATGTAGTCGACGCCGTCGAGCGTGAAGTCCTGCCCGGCGACGGAGAAGGTGACGGCGGGCAGGGACGGGATGAGCGAGCAGTCCACGGCGAACTGGCCGAAGGCGAGCGGCGTGGCGCCCAGCGCCGCGTTCAGCTTGGCCAGGTGGCACTCACCCTGAGTATGTAGTCGACGCCGTCGAGCGTGAAGTCCTGCCCGGCGACGGAGAAGGTGACGGCGGGCAGGGACGGGATGAGCGAGCAGTCCACGGCGAACTGGCCGAAGGCGAGCGGCGTGGCGCCCAGCGCCGCGTTCAGCTTGGCCAGGTGGCACTCACCCTGAGTATGTAGTCGACGCCGTCGAGCGTGAAGTCCTGCCCGGCGACGGAGAAGGTGACGGCGGGCAGGGACGGGATGAGCGAGCAGTCCACGGCGAACTGGCCGAAGGCGAGCGGCGTGGCGCCCAGCGCCGCGTTCAGCTTGGCCAGGTGGCACTCACCCTGAGTATGTAGTCGACGCCGTCGAGCGTGAAGTCCTGCCCGGCGACGGAGAAGGTGACGGCGGGCAGGGACGGGATGAGCGAGCAGTCCACGGCGAACTGGCCGAAGGCGAGCGGCGTGGCGCCCAGCGCCGCGTTCAGCTTGGCCAGGTGGCACTCACCCTGAGTATGTAGTCGACGCCGTCGAGCGTGAAGTCCTGCCCGGCGACGGAGAAGGTGACGGCGGGCAGGGACGGGATGAGCGAGCAGTCCACGGCGAACTGGCCGAAGGCGAGCGGCGTGGCGCCCAGCGCCGCGTTCAGCTTGGCCAGGTGGCACTCACCCTGAGTATGTAGTCGACGCCGTCGAGCGTGAAGTCCTGCCCGGCGACGGAGAAGGTGACGGCGGGCAGGGACGGGATGAGCGAGCAGTCCACGGCGAACTGGCCGAAGGCGAGCGGCGTGGCGCCCAGCGCCGCGTTCAGCTTGGCCAGGTGGCACTCACCCTGAGTATGTAGTCGACGCCGTCGAGCGTGAAGTCCTGCCCGGCGACGGAGAAGGTGACGGCGGGCAGGGACGGGATGAGCGAGCAGTCCACGGCGAACTGGCCGAAGGCGAGCGGCGTGGCGCCCAGCGCCGCGTTCAGCTTGGCCAGGTGGCACTCACCCTGAGTATGTAGTCGACGCCGTCGAGCGTGAAGTCCTGCCCGGCGACGGAGAAGGTGACGGCGGGCAGGGACGGGATGAGCGAGCAGTCCACGGCGAACTGGCCGAAGGCGAGCGGCGTGGCGCCCAGCGCCGCGTTCAGCTTGGCCAGGTGGCACTCACCCTGAGTATGTAGTCGACGCCGTCGAGCGTGAAGTCCTGCCCGGCGACGGAGAAGGTGACGGCGGGCAGGGACGGGATGAGCGAGCAGTCCACGGCGAACTGGCCGAAGGCGAGCGGCGTGGCGCCCAGCGCCGCGTTCAGCTTGGCCAGGTGGCACTCACCCTGAGTATGTAGTCGACGCCGTCGAGCGTGAAGTCCTGCCCGGCGACGGAGAAGGTGACGGCGGGCAGGGACGGGATGAGCGAGCAGTCCACGGCGAACTGGCCGAAGGCGAGCGGCGTGGCGCCCAGCGCCGCGTTCAGCTTGGCCAGGTGGCACTCACCCTGAGTATGTAGTCGACGCCGTCGAGCGTGAAGTCCTGCCCGGCGACGGAGAAGGTGACGGCGGGCAGGGACGGGATGAGCGAGCAGTCCACGGCGAACTGGCCGAAGGCGAGCGGCGTGGCGCCCAGCGCCGCGTTCAGCTTGGCCACCTCCGCCACCGGGCCGCCGATCAGGGAGGTGCCCGTGTCCGCGATCGCCTCGCAGCCCTGGGTAGTGTGTGCAGTTCACTTCACTTAATTATTTCAGTGTGTGGAACAATCTTACGCCTTTTTTAAATGTAATTTTTGGTAATTTCCTCGAGGGGCATTTTTTTTTTGAGGCTATATTATTTTTTACTTTGAAGTTAATCTTCTTGCGCGAGTACCTTAATCGATTAAAATGATATTTCTTTAAGCATGGTAAGGAAAATTTTTCCATCATAGAAACATGACAAACTGGTTCCCCATTCAACTAGGCCAGCCGAAGTTGATCCGAGCTTGAACCTGATCTTGAATTTATTAAAAATAATAATTATTATAAGTTATAACCTACAATAATAGTTTATGAAACAAAGGCATTGTGGCGGTTGCCACAATCGCAACTAGATGGCGCTATTCAATCGATAACATTTCATGACGTAGTCCCGAACAAATGTACCGCCGACAGTACTCGCACTTACGGAGTTTTCTGCAATCTGGACTATATTAAGAAGTTTCAACTTTCAAGATACAACCGTCGGCCCAGCTGGCGCCACCGAGCACAACCAACCGCTCGGTGGGAGCTCTCCCTTTGGTACAGTCGAGCCTGCACACCGCCCGCACAGCATAATAAAGCGTATTAAAACAGCGCGTGGGTATAAAATCCGAGCTAACAAGGTGAAGATGAATCGACCCGCTCGCCGGAGTGATCGGAGGAACGGCAGTGGTACTCACGCCCTCGCAGAAGGAGGCTCCCTTGACGCGCACGCCGTCCATGCGGAACTGCCAGTAGGTGTCCTTGGAGAGCGGCACGCGCGTGAAGTTGCCGCGGTAGTGCGCCGGGTCCGAGCCGCCCAGGATGATCTCTCCGCCCTGCGGCGCCGCCGGGTCCCTGGGGAACGCCAAACCACCGAGTGAGCAGCCCTAGTGCTCGGCCGAGCCACAGGACGGACAAAGTGACCTAAACACTGCAGTACGTGAGATTTGTGGAAACGGAAACAATCAAACTTTAACCGACATACGACGACAGAAGAAATTAATTTTATAGAATACATACTATAATGTTTCGTTGGGCTTTTTATTTTATTTTTAGCAGAATGCTGGGATGGTTTACTCGATTTATTTTGGATCCCTTTCTGCACTACTCCTGCATTACTGAGGATAGTGCTCCTGGCAGAACTCGAATGAGCTGATTCCGTCGTCCTCAGTCGATGGTCATTTTCTTTGTGCTGTAGATTTTACATGAGTTAAACTCACTCAGCTAGTTAGATCAGATAATGATGATTGTTTATATAAAGTGGCCACAAAAATGTGTTTTCTGTATAGTGTGCGTTAGGTACCTGTTCAGGTAGAAGGAGAAGACGGGCTGCTGCACGAGACCCTGCGCCACCATGTTGTCGAACACGGGCGACACGCCGTCCACCGAGATGCTGCAACAGACAATATACTAGCAGGAGTGCTCCGGATTGTGCTAATACATGCATAGATTGCATATGACACGTGTCACACATTACAGCTGTCCGCTGCAAGCCCTGCTGGCAACTACATTCGACAGTTACAATTTATAATTAAAGTTATAATTATAAGTTATAGTTATAATTTATATTAATCACGTGTCATTAGCTGACACGTTCGTGTGAAAGATGCGATCTTCTTCCTGTCCTCATCCCTCTTAGTGCGTGATAAGCACAGGAAGAAGAACAAGTTTGTTTACCTGGAGAAGGCCATGCCGAGGATGCCGTCGAACTTGGCGGCCACGAAGGCCAGGCCGGGCTCCGACATCGCCTCCGCGAACGTCTGCGCGTGCACCGTCAGCCCGCCCACCTGCCACACACACACACTAACTGACAGACCGACGCCAGTGACGGTCATCTAAACAGTTTGTCCACCAAGTGGATCGGATACTTGTGAACTCAACACTCATCTCGCAACAATCATCTAGAACAGGCAGATCATAGACACGGGTAGGTATATGATCTGAGTTTTAGACAATCACAGTCACAGTGATGTAATTATGACACAAGGCAAAAACCGAACTTTAAATTTTCTTACACAAAAAAGATCTAAACTCAAGATGGCAACTCCACGGAAGAGAGAAGATACCTAAAACTAACCAGCGCCTAACAACATCCAGAGGTAACTTTAAACACGTGGTCCTTCAAACCGCATCTTACAAAGGAAGCGGGGACGCTTCCTTTGGCGACTCTGAATAGTTTCATAATATCAAGGCGAGGAAAACCAGCCAAGATATTTTCTGACAACGGAACTACATTCATTGGAGCGGCAATGAGCTCGTTCAGTTTCTTAAAACTAGCCTAAAGTTCGTGCAATGTCAACTTATCGACCAAGGTATGAACTTCAAGCGTGTCACGGCGCATAGCCCCCACTTTGGCGGGAGTTGGAAGGCTGCTGTCAAATCCGTTACTATTATTTTAGGATTTATGTTTATGTGGAAGTTTTGTTACTTGATATTTGAAATACAAATAAGTTTCTGTTACGTTGAGAAGGTAAACTCACGGTGACGTCATCAGTGGAGAGGAAGCCGGACAGACTGCCGGAGCCGTAGTGGATGGCGAACTCCGTGCCGTTCTGGCGGTACGAGCGGGACTTGCTGCTGTCGTACTTGTTGTGCAGGACTGTGGACAGAGTCGTGATACAGCACCCTTACTGCTGTGGTTGGAAACTATAGTAACATAGTAATCATTTTATAAAATGACTGAATAATAATATTTGTGACACTCAAGGACCCTGGAATACAAATATCAGGCGGTTTTCTGGTTGACAACAAAACAAGACTCACGGCATGCGATGTTGGTGTAGTGACACTTCTTGGAGGGCACCCACAGGTTGGAGGAGCCCGTGTCGAACACCACCTTGAACGTCTGCGGCGGGCTGCCGATCGAGATGGGACCGTAGTATTGTGCCTGCAAACAAAATTGACTCAGTCTATCTCTCCTTCAGATTAAAGACAAACAAACCGAACAAGAACAGTTAAAGCTTCTCGTTTTAAAGCTCAACTTCCTGAGTGCATCTACAGTCACATATCGCGAACTTGAACTGAAATAGAAAACTGTAAATTAAATGTGCAACCGCAAAGTGTGACAGAGTTGTGTAGACAAAAATTTGTTGCACACGCTAATCTTATGATTCTGAGATCTTTATATTAGTTAATTTATATATAATAATTTTTAGTACTACTAGATGACATTAACAGTCGCTTCAGTACTGAATGAAAGCACATATCCAAATTTCGACACTGGCAGCAAGTGAACCGTGGCCTAGCGATGTTTGTTCCGCAATTTTTGATATGTATTTAAAATTTATTTAGAAATTCTCTTTAAGTGTAGGTAAAAACACTCATAAAAATTATAAATTCTGGTTTGACTTTGAACAATATTATAACTGCAAATATGTTGTTCCAAATATCTATATCTTTTTTTGAAATGAAATGATTTATTTGTGTATATCTGCTAATGGCAAATACAAAATATTTAATGACTAAAACTTATAAGTTTTAGAAGTGAATAAAAAAACTAGTTTACCTTTTAGCAGATAAGTAATATAACAAGGAGGAGGTAAACGTTAACGATTTCTTTACATTTATCCTCATTGGAGAATAATAACAATACTTCAAAGTTCAAGTTGTTTGTTTGTGCCAAGGCTACTGATAATGAACCCGCACGGCACTCAAAATAAACCTCGGACTCGGCAATTGGACTCAGGGTCCAGTCATGACTGGTCAAGGGCATGTCCAGAACACTTCTGTGGTCATGCTACTTGCTAAAAACTTTGAGGGTCAATTTCGGCTCTCGCTTCTCATTTTCAGGAGGTACCGTGAAATACTTTTTTAAAAAAAGCCTTCATATAGCAGTTTCTGTAACCATAGCTTGATTCTGTAAAATCTGCATGAATCATTATTACACTCGGAATTGCTGTGATTGGCTGAATTGATGGTATTCTTATGACAACAATGCAGGGTAGCCAACTGTGAGTGAGTATCAACCAATCAGGGGTGATTGTGATCATCTAGCTTCTGTCATGTTACAGTAATCGATCACCCATGTTAAATTCCAACTTTAGAGTTAGTTCTTGTGATTTACTTTTTAAATGGTTGTGACAAACACATGGACAGATGGACCAGACCAAACTACTTAATTAGGTATTTCTTCTCTAAGCGTTCTTGATTTACTATGGAACTGCAAAAACGAGATGTCATGTTTATGTTGATAATTTGATTACATACTAAACAAAGAACAAGAAAATATTTGAATGAGGTTCTTGCTATTGTTCCATGTGATAGCAACTGAAGTGTGAGCAATCACACTGATAGGTGTCAGCAGGGTTATCTCTGCCAGTGTCCCCACTCCCCACTCCCCACTCTCCACTCCCCACAGCCCACAGGCACACAAACAAGTGCTACCTACTATGTACATTTGACCTTTCTCTATTATACTATTGAAATTGTTTTCGGTTAACATAATTCAAAAATCTAGAATCAAAGAAAAATATTCACAATATTTGAATTGAGTACAGTCCACAATAGTAGTCCTAACTACAGCTTAAATTGCTTTACATTTAAAGAAAAAAAATTGATTCAGCACTTGTTGTTAACAAATAATGCAGTACATTTTATTGTTCCAAAACAAATATTTAATGTTTATTAAATACTAGCTTATGCTCGCGACTTCGTCCGCGTGGACTAGAAAATTTCAAAACCCTATTTCACCCCCTTAGGAGTTGAATTTTCAAAAATCCTTTCTTAGCGGATGCCTACGCCATAATAGCTATCTGCATGCCAAATTTCAGCCTGATCCGTCCAGTAGTTTGAGCTGTGCGTTGATAGATCAGTCAGTCAGTCAGTCAGTCACCTTTTCCTTTTATATATATAGATGAATTTATTTTATACTTATAAATCTTATGTTTTAGTCTTTCATATTAATTATACCTACTTCACACTTGTTGTGACAAATAAACAAGTATCACTTGTTGTGACAAGTATCTCTTGTTGTGATATTTTGCAATCATTGCATCAACATTTACATCTCAAATGTAAAATAAAAATAGAACTAAGCATGCAGGTGGTGTTTGGTTGCCAAATATATAAATAAACAGGTATTCATTATTACCCACTCAACTTTTATGACATACTATCTATGTATATCGTATATAGCAAACTCTCAGGCATGCAGGTCTCCTTTACGATGTTTTCCTTCACCGTCAAAGCCAGTGATATTTAGTTGCTTCCAATGCTCATAACTCTGAAAAGTTAGAGGTGTGTGCAGGATGGTACCCCTCACCTCTTACATAGAAGGCTGATGTCTAATCACTGGTCGTCACCACTTTTTTAATAAATATATTTAGGTAGAGAGCCTGACAGAAATCTTTAATTTTGTAGATTATCTCCTCCCTAGCCTCTCTTGGACTATTGGTATACTGACTGCAAGCATCAGTACAGTTGTACTGACTGGATGGAAAAGGAGAATATGAGCACTAATAGTTAACTGTCTACTTACATCGAGATAGTTGGACAGAGGCTCGGGGGCGGGCCCGCCCGCTGCATACTTGATGCGGACCATGTGCAGCTCCGTGCCCACTTCGTGCAAGTGCTTCCGCACAGACTGCATGCGGTACAGGGGGATCCTGGGGAGATCATGTGTTAATTAGTCACCCTCTGTCGAAGCTTAGACTGGTGCTCTGGTGCGGATTTTGGAGCTCCATATCAAAGATGTGGGTGCACTGTCTTTTTATGGACGGTGTGATCAGTTTTAAATGTTATCCTATCTCCATTTAAGTGAAAATAGATTATACACTAAGTACATTAAAATCATGTATGTATTGTATGTAGATATTAAGTATCTGAGTACATTATTAAAATTCATTCAGTTTCGACTTCATCGACACGTCCGATATCATTTCGTAAACAAACAAAAGGTCATATTGTCACAAATGACTAAGATAAAACCCAGCTCTTTTACTTACCTCGAGAAGCCGGCCACGCAGGTGGCCAGGGCCAGGAACAAAAGGATTACTTTCCTCATTGCTACTGCAACTGGCAAGTCACGGCTGGATACTGCGGAAAACAAATAACACATTCGATTACCTACGTTGTAAAAAGTATTGTTTTTTTGTGCAACAAATTCATGTCGTTATCGAATAATGATAAATTGCGGTTACGCACTACTTATGCGACTTTTGGTGTTTCCCACTATTTACTATTATCTAAGAAATGCGAGCTGTGTATTTATTTGCAGCGATAAATAATTATTTATATGCAAGTAATGCCTATCTTTTATTTCTGGTCGGTGATGCCTATTAAACCCCTATATACATATATACACTGTAGTCTGTGTATTAAACTTTACCGGCGAGTGGGAAGAATCACCAACGAAAAAAAATTGACATTGACATGCAAAATGTCATAAAAACGTCAAAATTGACACTGACATTTGTTATAAAGTATAGGTGTGGTACACACCGGCTCCAAACCGGACCGGTCAGTACAATAGTCCACTGGTGCAGCGTGCAGTAACTTCACATAAATATAGGTTTCCGCAAGAGTCCTATATTAAGTATTTATAACTAGCTTATTCCTTCGTCCACGTGGACTACACAAATTTTAAACCTCAAAAATCCTTTCTTAGCGGATGACTACCTACGTGTTATAATAGCTATCTGCATACCACAGCCCGATCCGTCCAGTAGTTTCTGCTGTGCGTTTATAGATCAGTCAGTCAGCTTTCCTTTTATATATTTACTAAATTCTAAATGACGCCCGCGGCTTCACCCGCGTGAATTTAGGTTTTTAAAAATCCCGTGGGAACTTTTGATCTTCCAGGAGTGCCAGGAAAAAAGTAACCTAAGTATCCGTAGCAGCTATCAGCCCGTTTCCGGGATGCTAGGTCTCTCTGCGTACAAAACATTTAAACGGATGATTCATTTAAAATCTCGTGGGGTCACCACGATTTAGGAATAACTACAATTAACTATTCCTTACAGCATCAGGGTTGAGAAGTTGGGTTCTCGAACTCAATGATAAAGTCTTTACTTGGTAGGTGTACCTCCAATATCAATTTACAATCAACAGTTTCTGATACAAATTTTTTAATGTCACAAATCGGTTCAGAAATATCGGAGATTTTGGTGTACCTACCTACATAAAGTAGAGAAACACGTAAGTCGTAACTCCCCCTTTTTTAAATGTTGGCTATAAAAGTAGCCTATGTTACTCCTTTATTTGTCTGTGAAAGTCCCGTCAAAGTAGGTTCAACCGTTACGAACATTAGCCCGTAAAAGTTCCCTTCGGAAGTCCGGACGGAGTGTGGCAGCTACCTACAGGCTCCAGCTTAATCCGTTTGTGGTTTACCCACTTCCACTCAGAGTAGGTAACTACCTAACTATCATAAACAACAGTCCACTGGGGTTCGTAGGAAAACGCGCGTGCATCTATTCCATTTCACTGCAGATGGCGAATTAATTTGTACAAGTATTTCTCAGCTCACTTCCAACCACAGAACTATAAATATGACAAGTTAATTGTGCGACGAGTCCATCTCTTTCACGCGACTTGTACTACGTAGTACGCAGAACATAATATTGTAACGGTTTCGCTACTTATTGTGCGGAGATCGGCGGCATACGTGTTCTGATGTGCGGACTTGTACGAGCCTGACCTTGGATTACCCAGAGACCGTGCGTTCTTCTCAGTTCTAACCACTCTAGGGTGGGTCAATTCGTCACCAAATAAAACACATTTACATCAGGTAGTTTGTAGTTAAACATTTATTTATTTACATTTTGGCCACTCAATCGTACACATTCATACAAAGATTTGCTCAGTGTGTAACTTCCAGCGTGCTCCTGCCTCCTAGCCTCCCTATGTTATGTACAACTATACTATGTTACAACGCAGAACATTCAGTGCACTCCGCACGTAACTAATACCGAAGGCACATCGATTGTATGGAATTTTAAAAACATATTTATAATAATTATTTTATGATAGTATCGATAAATTTTATTAAGTAGTACGAAAAATTACTACTTATCAAGATTAAAACGTTCTTAGAATGTCTGCTTTTTAAACAACGCATGCGCCATGCGCCACGCAACGCTGAGGGAGCACATACATAGATAAGCGTGGCTCGAGTGGAAATTCTTTGGCGCCTTTTATGAATACAATGTCCAACCTCTGAGGTAATTGTATCGATAGTGAGATGTTGTAGGTGAGTGCAGAGCAGACACAAAACTTTCCCAACTTCAGCTGTTCCATACATGGTTCCATTTCTTACTTGTTCCAACAAAAATTGCCTCTATTATTTAGAAAAATTATCTGCCCTGATTTTGAACTGTTTTTACGATTCTTAACATCGCGTATATCAAGCCATAGACAAATTCTATACTTAAATCTAAATATATAAAAGAAAAGGATTGCCGTGTTGCGAACAGCTCAAACTGCTCGACGGATCGGGCTGAAATTTGGCATTCAGATAGCGATCATGACGGAGGCATCCGCTAAGGATTTTTGAAAATTCTACCGCTAAGGGAGTAAAATAGGGGTTTGTGTCGCGGGCGTTGTACTATACAGTATACATATACAGTTCCCAGCACAATAAATATTGCATATCCAACTTTAGGAAGAAATAACGGTTTCGTAAGCCTCAACGACAGCGACTAAACGTCACATGAGTGACAGAGATGACGCTCTATGAAGATGAAGTCTCATTCTAATTTTCGATTTGCTATATTACCGGTACCATCAGGTATAGTCTGTACGAAATGAGTTCTCACGCGCCATTTTAACTCTATGGGTCAACTGTCACGTCAAAAGTACGGTTCACCTTTAAAATAAGGACTTAAATCGTAGTTTTAAAATGGCGCATGAGAACTTATTTTGTACGCATTATATTAGTTTGTGGTCTAGTAATGGTAACAATGGTCCAGCAGTGTTCCGCCGGATCTATCGAATTGAATATCGCACTGAAAATACTACCACTAACTATACACACATTCATACACACATACACACATGCGTCAAGTGGGTACAATAATGTTGAATTTTTCTTATCCTAGCTACAAAATATTCTCTCTTAAGTCTAATAATAATTGTCAAAAAGGACGGTTTTATCGTAAAACACGATAAATATAAAATAGGTGTAATGCGTAACAAATGACTTCTCGCGCGCCATTTTAACTTTATGTCAAAAGTAGAATTTTAGTCGTTATAATTTTCACGGACTCGGTCGGAAGAGCGGCCGCCGCTATGTTATATTATATGTCAGCTGGAAGTTCCTCTGCGCAGTGTCCTCACCACTCACCACTGCACACTGGGAGGGACACGGAGGAACGATTGCTTGGATCATGGTGACTTTGGGAGATCTTACGTCAAAGTCGAATTTGTTATATTTTCTTCGGAGTAGTATTAGCAATGACGTCATGCCAGTGTCGTGGGAAGTTGGGAACCCCCGCCAGCCATCCTTAAACGTTAATAATGTATTAAACTTGAAAGATATCTGGCAGGAGGTTGCCACCATACTTAGTGTCAGGAGGTTGCCACCATACTTAGTGTCAGGAGGTTGCCACCATACAAAGCCTGACGCGATTTCTAATACTATTCCGAACAAAATAGAAAAAAATTGGCTTTATACTTTGACGTAATTTTTTTAAACCTTTATTACTTGTTATCTCCCAAAGCCACCGTGATGCAAACAAACATCCAAACAATCGTTCCTCCCAGTGTTGAGGACAATACGCAGATAAACTGTTAGCTTTTATAAAATAAGGAAGGTTTGGCACGCGCTGGCTCTTAGGCCATTAGATTGTAGTGCAGGTTAGATCGTCCAAGTAGTGCTTGTACTCACATAGTACTATAATCAGCATACTTTGTTTACGCAATAAACTTACTTATATAAATAAATAACAATAGAGTGGCGCCCAGCTGCCCAGCCGCCCAGCCGCCCAGCCGCCCAGCCGCCCAGCCGCCCAGCCGCCCACACATGACACAAGTTTTACAATGTTTCAAAACATTCTACATACTTAATACTTTGGATTTTGTTGCAGTTTTCAAAACATTCCAATTGAATTTTGAATGTTTTTTGAAGTCATGTTTGTGATTGGTCAGTGGGTGACTCAAAACGGTTCACCCCCCACAAATTTTCGTCTCTGTCATGTGTATAGTACGTAACAGAGAGAGCCCTAGACTAAGTTCTGTGCATGGCTAGAGTACATAAGCACACAAGTAAGAACAGCTGATCGTCAACATTTTTCACAAAACACGAGAACGTATAAAATGTTTCAAGACATATTTGAACTTGTTTGTAAGCACTTTTTAAATTGAATGAAGTAGTTTAATTGTAACAATACAATTAACCGAGAGTGCACCTCGCGTATGTACTATGTAGTCGCGCAACTACCAACTAGTGAGGTCTGGAAGTACCCTGCGTCCGATAGGGTGCGTGTCCACCGAAGCGGGCATTCTGACTGTCTGCTGAACACGTCTCCGCTCCGCTTCAGTGGTCGGGCGCCCTAAGTCACCACTCGAATGGCTTCTAGTGCCGCACTAGGCGACACAACAAAACAATAATAACAACAAAATACGAGGGTGGATTGATAAGTTTCCGGCCTGACTAAGAAAAACAAGGTTATTTTTTATTTTTTATTTTTTTTCTCAACATAATCTCCTCCAAGGCTGATACATTTCTCATAGCGGTGTTCCAGTCTATTAATGCCATCTCTATAGACTGATTCGTCAAGCTCCTCAAAATAACCATTTACAGCTTCGATTACTTCTTCATTGTCCGCAAATCTCTTACCGCCAAGCCATTTTTTGAGGTTAGGGAACAGAAAATAGTCACTCGGGGCTAGGTCTGGAGAGTAAGGAGGGTGCGGCATCAATTCAAACTTTAGATCGTTGATTTTAGCCGTCGCAACGATTGACGTGTGCGCTGGTGCGTTATCGTGATGAAACAAGATTTTTTTCTTCGCCAGATGAGGTCGTTTAATTTTCACCTCGTTTCTCAAACGTTGCAATAAGTCTGCGTAGTATTGACCAGTGATAGTTTTACCCTTTTCAAGGTAATCAATGTATATTATACCTCTTGCATCCCAAAAAACAGTAGCCATAACCTTGTTCGCCGAAAAAATTGTTTTGCCTTCTTTGGAGTTGGTTCCCCTGGTCCAATCCACTGTTTAGACTGTTCTTTGGTTTCAGGAGTGTAGTGGTGGACCCAAGTTTCGTCAACGGTTACGAATCGACGCAAAAATTCGCTTGGACTACGCTTATACAATGACAAATTTGCGGTAGAAATGTTTTTTCGAATCAATTTTTGGTCGACTGTTAGCAAACGCGGCACCCATCTTGCACAGAGCTTTTCCATATGCAAATGTTGGTGCAAAATATGTTGCACACGTTCATATGACATCTTACAGGTCTCAGCTATCTCACGCACTTTCAATCTGCGGTCTGCCAGCACTATTTGATAATTTTTTTCGATCATATCTGGAGTTGTGACCTCAACGGGGCGTCCTGAGCGAGGCTCATCAGAGGTGCTCACACGACCCTTTTTAAACTCGGAAACCCACTGCTTAACGGTTGAATATGACGGGGAGGATGCCCCCAGTGTTGAGTCCATCTCTTCTTTAATTTCCTTCGGCGTTAACCCCTTCAAATAAAAGTATTTGATGACAGCACGATTTTCCTGCTTTTCCATTTTTACGAAAAACACAGAGGCGTCTTGTTCAGCGTGCTCTCAAACCTACACTAGCAAGGCGATCGGGCTGAAACTATAGCTACAAGCTATCCAAGGATGGTACTATAGAATGTCACCTTAAGGTAGGCCTAGTGGCGCCATCTCTTGGTCAGGCCGGAAACTTATCAATCCACCAGCGTACATAAACTGGTATTTAGGCTGCATACACACTTGCAGGCCTGCATGTAGGCGACGCGACGGTCGATTGACACGTTACTAAGATGAAATACAAATCAAATCAAGACAAGACAAATCTGTGTTGGCAATGAGCAATCGAAAAATGTTACTTTCAGTTTATAAAATATAATATCATGAATTTTTTTAATAATAAAATTCATTTTAAAGATTTCACTTTTTAAATCTGTCCAACAAAATATATCCAAAACGCATGATGCCGTAGCCGCCATGTTAATTCCGACTGTGACGTCACATGGACTAATGTTTTTCACTAAAAAAACACCGTTGCTTATCAATCCGTGTGACGTCATCGAAATTTGACATGCAAAATTTAAATGAATTTTTATTGAACTTATCGATCGAATAAAATTTTTGGGAGTTTATTATCACTTTAGGATTAAATTAAGACACTTTTCGAAAAAGAGTACAGAGACCCTTATTGTGCGTTGACTAAAAACGTGTTCTATCATGCAGTTGTGAACACTCGGGTGTGGTGTGATTGTGGCCTAATGATTTCTGGCCGGCTCCACTCAGTAGAAACTACATTCCGAACTGGTGGTAGAGTCACACACACAGCATATCAGATATTAGTTGTCCTACATCAAATAAATAAATTTTGATTTTGATTCCAATATGAACAAAATTGTAAGATTATAAACCACCAAGTATAATCCGTACAAAGTGACTCCTCACGCGCCATTTTAACTCCAAGGGTCAACAATTATATTGTGTGTATAGCTTCGTTAATTATTCAAACTATACAACCACTTGTTATGTATACAGAATACACTATACAACCACTTGTTATGTATACAGAACTCACTATACAACCACTTGTTATGTATACAGAACACACTATTTCTTATTTATACTATAAGTATATTATTTTACAAAATATTCCAATATAATCTAATTTAATTACTTATTTATTTAGATTTCAAGAAAATTATTTGAATGTAAAAAGTTAAAGTAAAAATAATTGTAAGATTTCACAAAACAAAGATTTCCAACAAATGGGACGTGTAACATATTTACAGAACGATAAAACTAAACTATGACATGCCACGGAAATATTACATACACTTATATACAATTCTAACTTATTTCAACAATTCAATTTATATAGTAATGTGCCTGGAGTATTGGAACCTGCAGGTTTCGCACGTAGCGACGCGCGACGGCAAGAGACCAGACGTGTGACTTCTCACGCGACGTACACACGGCGCGGGCGGTGGCGCAACCAGTCGCGCAACCAAGTGGACACAAGGTGAGGTACTCGCCACATACATTTGTTGGTAGCGCGACCTGCGGGATGATTCACAACAGCAAATGATAGCCACCGAACTCATTTGACATTTATTTTGTATCTACTGAAGGTTTTCTACGACAAATTATTTTGATGTCACTCAGTGAAGCAGCAATGTAGGACAACCAATGGCAATGAGCTCGGCGAACACTGAGCTACCGAGTCACACCGCTATATAGTTGTCTCGTGTACAGTACGACAAGGCTCTTTTGGCACTCGAGAGACATAGACAGGGGGGCGTGGTTGTAGAACAAAGGCTGCCAGCAAATAAAATCTCCTCAATTTTACGAAATATAATAATAATAATTGTTTATTATTTAAAAAAGTATTGGTACAAGAATAAGTATTTAGTACAATTACAAATTACAAGTCACGGTGCTACGCGAGTCGTGACTAGCTCGGTGTATATTATACTTGCTTACTTGTACATTACATTAACTTTTACCTATGGACCCTACGCTGTATCGTGGGGTCTGACAAAATGTTTACTAAAAAAGTTTTTTTTAAAGCGATTATATTATATTGAATATGTCAATGTCGAAAATCGAGTAAGTTTTATCTAATCTAACTGAATGAGAAGTTGGGAAAGCCGTCGCTGTTTCCGAATCGAGAAAGAATAATAAAAACCATCGACAGAACATGCACTTGCAACTCATCATGTTTACCTGCATTTAGTCTATCCAATTGCCCAACAGTTTGACCGATTTTGATGAAATTTGGTTCAGAGTTAGCTTACATCCCGGGAAAGGACATAGATTTTTAATTCCGTAAAATCAAAGAGTTCCCCGGGATTCTCAAAGACCCATCCGTCTAACTGATTTATATGAAATTTGGTACAGAGGTAGCTTGCATCTCGGAAATTGACATAGGCAAATTATCATTATTATCTCCGCCACCGCTCCAAATTTTTCGTAAGTCCGTTTAGTCGCACGGTAGCGCGCTCCAGTCAGTGGTCAGTGGTCACCCATACCGCGCACTTTGGCTGCGCTCAACGCGCTGCTGAAGGAGTCTGTGTGTCCCTCGCTGTGACATATTTGCTGACAAATGGGCTGACCTCATGGGTCAGATTTTGCACTGCTGTACACTGTGGCTAGCTAATCTGGAGTACGTCCATTTGGAAGTAATCCATTTGGAACCATTCCAAACAGACGTATCATCTGTGGCTAGCTTAACAAAACCAGTGAATGGCAGATTTTTTATTTGGAAGCACTGCATATAAGGGCACAGCCGACAGCGTGACACTTCACAAGATGGCGGCGTTTGTTGAAATTTTGACCACGCGCCAAAAGAGCCTTGTCGCAGTGTAATCTCTGTCGTGTTGTTCCAAGCGACTTCAATGAAATGTCGTAGGGGCTGAAGCCGAATTATATTGTTACCAGAACAGTGTCACTGCACGCGCGCGGCGTGCTGCAGCAGGAGGCTTATTTCGTGGTTTAACGACGCAGATAGATAGCAGACAACAAATGTTGTACATCAACCTTTAAAATGCCATTTCGGCTTTGTAGAACGTTGTTTCTCTCACTCATACCTATATGACGTTTTGTCGGTCTCAACGATAGAGATCTCCTGCTAAAGGTCGATGTACATTGGTTTGCGCCGCGAATACTGTGTAGCATTTGTACATTGGACAGGGAAGGAATTAGACTAGGTACAGTTGAGTGATATGTAGCTGTAGTTCAACACATGTGTGCGGGTGCTACGTGTGCTGGTCGGTGGGCGCGGGCGCGGGCGCGGCCAGCGCGGCGCGGTACAGGCGCTGGTCGGCGCTCAGCAGCCGCACGCCGAACGCGTCCAGCGACAGCGGCGCGCCCGGCACGATCTGCACGTTGCCCGCGTTCGCCTGCCGATCGAGTTGCGTACACTGTAACTCCTCACTCACTCACGCGCCATCTTCACTTTTTGTGACTAATTTCATTTCAAAAGTACGATTTTAATCCTTATTTGAAAGGTGAACTATACTTTTGATATTAGAGTTGAGCCCCAGAGTTGAGCCCTAGAGTTGAGCCCCAGAGTTGAGCCCTAGAGTTGAGCCCCAGAGTTGAGCCCTAGAGTTGAGCCCCAGAGTTGAGCCCTAGAGTTGAGCCCCAGAGTTGAGCCCTAGAGTTGAGCCCCAGAGTTACAGTAGTTGAATGTACATGCAAACAAAATAGAAATGTTAGCAAAATAATGCACAAGTCGGTAACAAGAGACAAGCGACATACAGCGCGCGGACGACTCACCAGGAAGAGCGTCGCCAGGAACAGCTCGGCCACGTCGGACGGGTCCTTGGCGGTGCGCGCCAGCAGCGCGACGAACGGCGGCGCGGGAGGCAGTTCGCCGCACGCCGCCAGCAACGCGGCCGCCGCGCTCTGCACGTCGCGCCCGCGATCCTCGCGTGCCGCCGCGCGCGCCACCACCCGCGCGCGCCACGACGACCACTCGGGCACGGCGCCGCTCGCCAGCGCCTGCAACCAACCACCACACCGCGTCAGCTGCGTGGCCTCCGCGCCTCCGCGCTCTCCGGCCCGTGGACCCTGCGCACTCACCGTGACGCCGGCGGGGCTGCAGTCGTCGACGCGCGACGTGTCGGAGTCGCCCAGCGAGCTCTGCTCGAAGAAGCCGTCGTCGTCGCTCTCCTCCGCGCGGCGGCCGAGCGGCAGCTGCGTGGCCCGCGGACCCTGCGCACTCACCGTGACGCCGGCGGGGCTGCAGTCGTCGACGCGCGACGTGTCGGAGTCGCCCAGCGAGCTCTGCTCGAAGAAGCCGTCGTCGTCGCTCTCCTCCGCGCGGCGGCCGAGCGGCAGCTGCGTGGCCCGCGGACCCTGCGCACTCACCGTGACGCCGGCGGGGCTGCAGTCGTCGACGCGCGACGTGTCGGAGTCGCCCAGCGAGCTCTGCTCGAAGAAGCCGTCGTCGTCGCTCTCCTCCGCGCGGCGGCCGAGCGGCAGCTGCGTGGCCCGCGGACCCTGCGCACTCACCGTGACGCCGGCGGGGCTGCAGTCGTCGACGCGCGACGTGTCGGAGTCGCCCAGCGAGCTCTGCTCGAAGAAGCCGTCGTCGTCGCTCTCCTCCGCGCGGCGGCCGAGCGGCAGCTGCGTGGCCCGCGGACCCTGCGCACTCACCGTGACGCCGGCGGGGCTGCAGTCGTCGACGCGCGACGTGTCGGAGTCGCCCAGCGAGCTCTGCTCGAAGAAGCCGTCGTCGTCGCTCTCCTCCGCGCGGCGGCCGAGCGGCAGCTGCGTGGCCCGCGGACCCTGCGCACTCACCGTGACGCCGGCGGGGCTGCAGTCGTCGACGCGCGACGTGTCGGAGTCGCCCAGCGAGCTCTGCTCGAAGAAGCCGTCGTCGTCGCTCTCCTCCGCGCGGCGGCCGAGCGGCAGCTGCGTGGCCCGCGGACCCTGCGCACTCACCGTGACGCCGGCGGGGCTGCAGTCGTCGACGCGCGACGTGTCGGAGTCGCCCAGCGAGCTCTGCTCGAAGAAGCCGTCGTCGTCGCTCTCCTCCGCGCGGCGGCCGAGCGGCAGCTGCGTGGCCCGCGGACCCTGCGCACTCACCGTGACGCCGGCGGGGCTGCAGTCGTCGACGCGCGACGTGTCGGAGTCGCCCAGCGAGCTCTGCTCGAAGAAGCCGTCGTCGTCGCTCTCCTCCGCGCGGCGGCCGAGCGGCAGCTGCGTGGCCCGCGGACCCTGCGCACTCACCGTGACGCCGGCGGGGCTGCAGTCGTCGACGCGCGACGTGTCGGAGTCGCCCAGCGAGCTCTGCTCGAAGAAGCCGTCGTCGTCGCTCTCCTCCGCGCGGCGGCCGAGCGGCAGCTGCGTGGCCCGCGGACCCTGCGCACTCACCGTGACGCCGGCGGGGCTGCAGTCGTCGACGCGCGACGTGTCGGAGTCGCCCAGCGAGCTCTGCTCGAAGAAGCCGTCGTCGTCGCTCTCCTCCGCGCGGCGGCCGAGCGGCAGCTGCGTGGCCCGCGGACCCTGCGCACTCACCGTGACGCCGGCGGGGCTGCAGTCGTCGACGCGCGACGTGTCGGAGTCGCCCAGCGAGCTCTGCTCGAAGAAGCCGTCGTCGTCGCTCTCCTCCGCGCGGCGGCCGAGCGGCAGCTGCGTGGCCCGCGGACCCTGCGCACTCACCGTGACGCCGGCGGGGCTGCAGTCGTCGACGCGCGACGTGTCGGAGTCGCCCAGCGAGCTCTGCTCGAAGAAGCCGTCGTCGTCGCTCTCCTCCGCGCGGCGGCCGAGCGGCAGCTGCGTGGCCCGCGGACCCTGCGCACTCACCGTGACGCCGGCGGGGCTGCAGTCGTCGACGCGCGACGTGTCGGAGTCGCCCAGCGAGCTCTGCTCGAAGAAGCCGTCGTCGTCGCTCTCCTCCGCGCGGCGGCCGAGCGGCAGCTGCGTGGCCCGCGGACCCTGCGCACTCACCGTGACGCCGGCGGGGCTGCAGTCGTCGACGCGCGACGTGTCGGAGTCGCCCAGCGAGCTCTGCTCGAAGAAGCCGTCGTCGTCGCTCTCCTCCGCGCGGCGGCCGAGCGGCAGCTGCGTGGCCCGCGGACCCTGCGCACTCACCGTGACGCCGGCGGGGCTGCAGTCGTCGACGCGCGACGTGTCGGAGTCGCCCAGCGAGCTCTGCTCGAAGAAGCCGTCGTCGTCGCTCTCCTCCGCGCGGCGGCCGAGCGGCAGCTGCGTGGCCCGCGGACCCTGCGCACTCACCGTGACGCCGGCGGGGCTGCAGTCGTCGACGCGCGACGTGTCGGAGTCGCCCAGCGAGCTCTGCTCGAAGAAGCCGTCGTCGTCGCTCTCCTCCGCGCGGCGGCCGAGCGGCAGCTGCGTGGCCCGCGGACCCTGCGCACTCACCGTGACGCCGGCGGGGCTGCAGTCGTCGACGCGCGACGTGTCGGAGTCGCCCAGCGAGCTCTGCTCGAAGAAGCCGTCGTCGTCGCTCTCCTCCGCGCGGCGGCCGAGCGGCAGCTGCGTGGCCCGCGGACCCTGCGCACTCACCGTGACGCCGGCGGGGCTGCAGTCGTCGACGCGCGACGTGTCGGAGTCGCCCAGCGAGCTCTGCTCGAAGAAGCCGTCGTCGTCGCTCTCCTCCGCGCGGCGGCCGAGCGGCAGCTGCGTGGCCCGTGGACCCTGCGCACTCACCGTGACGCCGGCGGGGCTGCAGTCGTCGACGCGCGACGTGTCGGAGTCGCCCAGCGAGCTCTGCTCGAAGAAGCCGTCGTCGTCGCTCTCCTCCGCGCGGCGGCCGAGCGGCAGCTGCGTGGCCCGCGGACCCTGCGCACTCACCGTGACGCCGGCGGGGCTGCAGTCGTCGACGCGCGACGTGTCGGAGTCGCCCAGCGAGCTCTGCTCGAAGAAGCCGTCGTCGTCGCTCTCCTCCGCGCGGCGGCCGAGCGGCAGCTGCGTGGCCCGTGGACCCTGCGCACTCACCGTGACGCCGGCGGGGCTGCAGTCGTCGACGCGCGACGTGTCGGAGTCGCCCAGCGAGCTCTGCTCGAAGAAGCCGTCGTCGTCGCTCTCCTCCGCGCGGCGGCCGAGCGGCAGCTGCGTGGCCCGCGGACCCTGCGCACTCACCGTGACGCCGGCGGGGCTGCAGTCGTCGACGCGCGACGTGTCGGAGTCGCCCAGCGAGCTCTGCTCGAAGAAGCCGTCGTCGTCGCTCTCCTCCGCGCGGCGGCCGAGCGGCAGCTGCGTGGCCCGCGGACCCTGCGCACTCACCGTGACGCCGGCGGGGCTGCAGTCGTCGACGCGCGACGTGTCGGAGTCGCCCAGCGAGCTCTGCTCGAAGAAGCCGTCGTCGTCGCTCTCCTCCGCGCGGCGGCCGAGCGGCAGCTGCGTGGCCCGCGGACCCTGCGCACTCACCGTGACGCCGGCGGGGCTGCAGTCGTCGACGCGCGACGTGTCGGAGTCGCCCAGCGAGCTCTGCTCGAAGAAGCCGTCGTCGTCGCTCTCCTCCGCGCGGCGGCCGAGCGGCAGCTGCGTGGCCCGCGGACCCTGCGCACTCACCGTGACGCCGGCGGGGCTGCAGTCGTCGACGCGCGACGTGTCGGAGTCGCCCAGCGAGCTCTGCTCGAAGAAGCCGTCGTCGTCGCTCTCCTCCGCGCGGCGGCCGAGCGGCAGCTGCGTGGCCCGCGGACCCTGCGCACTCACCGTGACGCCGGCGGGGCTGCAGTCGTCGACGCGCGACGTGTCGGAGTCGCCCAGCGAGCTCTGCTCGAAGAAGCCGTCGTCGTCGCTCTCCTCCGCGCGGCGGCCGAGCGGCAGCTGCGTGGCCCGCGGACCCTGCGCACTCACCGTGACGCCGGCGGGGCTGCAGTCGTCGACGCGCGACGTGTCGGAGTCGCCCAGCGAGCTCTGCTCGAAGAAGCCGTCGTCGTCGCTCTCCTCCGCGCGGCGGCCGAGCGGCAGCTGCGTGGCCCGCGGACCCTGCGCACTCACCGTGACGCCGGCGGGGCTGCAGTCGTCGACGCGCGACGTGTCGGAGTCGCCCAGCGAGCTCTGCTCGAAGAAGCCGTCGTCGTCGCTCTCCTCCGCGCGGCGGCCGAGCGGCAGCTGCGTGGCCCGCGGACCCTGCGCACTCACCGTGACGCCGGCGGGGCTGCAGTCGTCGACGCGCGACGTGTCGGAGTCGCCCAGCGAGCTCTGCTCGAAGAAGCCGTCGTCGTCGCTCTCCTCCGCGCGGCGGCCGAGCGGCAGCTGCGTGGCCCGCGGACCCTGCGCACTCACCGTGACGCCGGCGGGGCTGCAGTCGTCGACGCGCGACGTGTCGGAGTCGCCCAGCGAGCTCTGCTCGAAGAAGCCGTCGTCGTCGCTCTCCTCCGCGCGGCGGCCGAGCGGCAGCTGCGTGGGCTCCGCGCTCTCCGCACTGCTCCAGCCCGCGAACCCTGCGCACCAGCACACTGCTCACTGCCATGGAGCTACCACATGGAGCCACTCCGCCCAATACGACACGATAACTCTTACCCATGATTTCATATACTTACGAAAAATCTTATGGGAACTCTTTGATTTCCCGGTATAAAAAGTAGTACATGTCATTTTCAGCTCTTTAACTATAATCCATGCAAAAAATCACGTCAATAGTTTGGTCCGTAGCGACGTGATTGAAGGATAAACCAACAAACAAACACACTCTCGTATTTATGTGGGTAGTAAATTGTATCGGCCGACTAGCACTCAATATGTACAACAAGCCCTCACATCACTGAGGTACTGCGGCAGAGTACACTGTGGGGAGAGAGCGCCGGAGGCCGACGGCGACGTTAGCTTGCAGGCTCATTGCGCAACACACATTTACATAAATAGTGACTTACTCCGATGCAATAAAGTGTATTTCAGCTCGCTCGGCGCACACGCCTGCAAGTTAACGAATGCCTCTTTCTATCGCTCTCTCGTACAAGAGGAGTTGGAGGAGAGGAGAGGAATTGTATAACAATAAAATAACATGTCTGTGTTAGTCTAACATCTGCGAGTGAACTACTTGATTAATAATATCCAGACTCTACTTCACTGTACATTGCATTCCATTACTTTTCTACAGCAAACATTTGATTACCAAATATAGAAACTAATATACTTATGATGATGCTAATTTAATTGTCCACATCCAATTTTAATTACACTATCTAAAAACTATGCTTTCCTTTTCTGTGTAACACGTTGTGAAAGAGATAGCACTATTACTAGACTTGAGTTTAGTTTAGTGTGGAGATAGTGTACAATGGAACCAGCACCAACTAGAAGCGAGTAGCGCTCCCATAAACAATTACACGACACGATGGACGAAGCCTTAACATTTAACATTAACAAGGGCATGTACAGTACGCGGCCGTAAGTAATGTCCTTTACAATATCATTTCGGCTTTGTAGAGCGTTGTCTCTGTCACTCATACCTATATGACGTTTTATCGGTCTCAACGACAGGGATAGCGCTCTACGAATCTGCTAACTTCTTCTAAAGGCCGATGTATATTACTTTCTGTCGCATACTGTATATGAGATTAAAAGTTGTCTGAAGAAAATAGCGTTAGTTTTATTTTGGTTCTGCTTCAAACTGAACTTGAAGCAGGCCCTGTGTATGTGCGGTGTAATTGTGTATGGAAGGGGTGATGCAGAAGCGGAATGAGTGAGTGAGTGAGTGAGAAGGCTGACCTCCCACGTCGAACCCGCGCAGCGCTACAACAAGCCACCGCGTGCTTATGTGTGCTATAAGACCTACCTACCAAACTTATGTGTGCTATAAGACCTACCTACCAAACTTATGTGTGCTATAAGACCTACCTACCAAACTTATGTGTGCTATAAGACCTACCTACCAAACTTATGTGTGCTATAAGACCTACCTACCAAACTTATGTGTGCTATAAGACCTACCTACCAAACTTATGTGTGCTATAAGACCTACCTACCAAACTTATGTGTGCTATAAGACCTACCTACCAAACTTATGTGTGCTATAAGACCTACCTACCAAACTTATGTGTGCTATAAGACCTACCTACCAAACTTATGTGTGCTATAAGACCTACCTACCAAACTTATGTGTGCTATAAGACCTACCTACCAAACTTATGTGTGCTATAAGACCTACCTACCAAACTTATGTGTGCTATAAGACCTACCTACCAAACTTATGTGTGCTATAAGACCTACCTACCAAACTTATGTGTGCTATAAGACCTACCTACCAAACTTATGTGTGCTATAAGACCTACCTACCAAACTTATGTGTGCTATAAGACCTACCTACCAAACTTATGTGTGCTATAAGACCTACCTACCAAACTTATGTGTGCTATAAGACCTACCTACCAAACTTATGTGTGCTATAAGACCTACCTACCAAACTTATGTGTGCTATAAGACCTACCTACCAAACTTATGTGTGCTATAAGACCTACCTACCAAACTTATGTGTGCTATAAGACCTACCTACCAAACTTATGTGTGCTATAAGACCTACCTACCAAACTTATGTGTGCTATAAGACCTACCTACCAAACTTATGTGTGCTATAAGACCTACCTACCAAACTTATGTGTGCTATAAGACCTACCTACCAAACTTCACGATTCTAGGTCAACGGGAAGTGCCCTGTAGGCTTCTATACAAACAGACAGACGACAAAGTGATCCTATAACGGTTCGTTTGTTCCTTATGACGTACGGAACCCTAAAAAGGGGTCCCATAGGGTATTTTACAAGCAAGAAAACTATAATAATGTATCAAGATAGTAAATACTATAGCAATCGAAAATTGTAAGTTTCAGTTTATTAAATTAGTGAATTTTATAATAATTCATTTTAAAGATTTATTTTCTATCTGTTCTACTAACATTCGAAACGCGCGAAACTGTAGTCGCCATGGTGAATTCCGACTGTGACGTCACATGGATTGTAGTTGTGATGTATTTCACAAAATATTGTATACCACCGTGTGACGTCATGACAGCTCATGAACTTAAAAAAAAGCGACTGGCGTTTTCGCGGGGAAATTTGAAATACAAAATTTAAATGCTTTTACAAATTTTCATGTTTTTTTTTGGTATATTATTATCAACTTAGGATCACATGAATACACTTTCCAATAGTTACCTTTCTCTCGCTCGGGCTGCGCGTGCTGCCGGCGGTGCTCGAGCACGCCGCGGCTGCGCGCGCGCACCACGCGCCGCAGCCACGTGGCGGGCACGCTGAACTCGCGCTCCGTCTGCAGCTTGCGGCGCAGCGCTGCACACAACAACTCGTTATACTACCCGCCACTGTGGCACTGTGGCACTGTGGCTGCCTGGCACTGTGGCACTGTGGCAGTGTGGCAGTGCGTACCTGGCGTGAGCGTGAGCCGCAGCTGCGCGTCCAGCGCATCCTCGGGCCGCGCGTCGCTGCGCCGCTTGCGCTCGCGCTTGGCGTCGGGCGGCGGCTCGGCGGCGGGCGGCGGCGAGGGCGGCGAGCGCGGCGGCGGCGGCGGGGACGGCGAGCGCGGCGGCAGCGGCGGCGGCGACGGCGGCGCGGCGGCGGCGATGGCGGCCGACAGCTCGGCGAGCGGCACGGGGCGCGGCGCCGCGCCGCCGCCCGCCGCGTTCCGCAGCTCCTCCACCAGGAACCCGTCCTGCGGCAACAACGACGCACTCGTGACTGCACCGCTCGGAGGTGACGCCGGGCGTCGGGCGTCGGGCGTCGGGCGTCGGGCGTACCTGCAGGCGCCAGGCCACGTGGAAGTCGGGCAGCAGCCCCACGGGCTCGCCCGCGTAGTCGCACAGCGGCGCGTCGGCGTCGCTCGGCGCGCGCGGCTCCAGCTCCACGAACATGCGCGGCAGCGTGGGCGGGGGCCGCGCCGCCGCCTCGCGCCGCGGCGCCGCGCCGCCCTCCAGCGTCAGCGCCGCAAAGCCCTCGGGCGCGCCCGACGCCTTGCGCTTGCGCCGCGCGCCCGCCGGCGTCGCCTCCGCCGCGGTCGCGTTGCGGATCTCCCTGTAAACCACACCGTACCGGACTAAGCAGAGAACCTACACAAATACATATCGGGTTCGGCGCCGGAGCCCCGCGACTGCAGCAGTTGGCGCTCGCTGCCGTTGGTCAAGAGGTCCGAGTTAAGGCGAGACTGTGACAGACTACTAGAATGTCCTTGCAGTATACGTGTGCGACTGAGAAAGCGACACAACATTATAAAAGGACGAGAATGAGAAGAGAGAAGTAGGAGGGAGGAGGGAGGGAGAAGGCGGCCCGGGAGCAAGCACCGAGCCAGTTCACCCCTAGGGAATCCTGGGGTTTTCAATGTTAAAGTGCCCTTATAGGATCTCGATAAACCGAGTAAGGAACCCTCGGTGCGCGAGTCCGACTTTTGTAACGCAAAAATACACAAAATTGACACTCAAAAACACGTACATGTACAACGGTACGTTGACTTTGACTTTCTTCACTGCAAATAAAATACAAAGGTAAACAAAAAGACAAATAACACTGGATAAATGCTTTAAATTAGCTACTGTTTGTTGTACCTACTCAGTGTGACACACTTCCAGGTGAGTGATCATGTCACCGAGTACGTCCACAATGACAACAACACTTCAGCAACAAAGCGGAAGCCTGAATCTAAAGCATTGTATATAGAGGTGGATGAAAATATATTGATCAGTTGTTCAACTTCATTCATATTCAACTAGTTTATGCTCGCGACTTCGTCCGCGGGGACTACGCGAATTTCAAACGCCTATTTTACCTCCTTAGAGGTTGAATTTTCAAAAATCCTTTGTTAGCGGATGTGTACGTCGTAACTCGTAATGACGTCACAAGGCGTAAACGACAAGTATTTTACAATTTTTTTAACATAAAAATAGGTAAAATGTAAGTAAGAGTAATGAGTTCTGCTGGAAAATATCTTTTTATGTTAAAAAACCGGCCAAGTGCGAGTCAGGCTCGCGCAACGAGGGTTCCGTGAGTCGTATTTTTTCGACGTTTTGCACGATAATTCAAAAACTATGATGCATAAAAATAAATAAAAATCTGTTTTAGAATGTACAGGTGAAGATCTTTCATATGATACCCCACTTGATATAGTCACTCACTTCGAAAGTTGAAAATACTAATTATTAGTTCATGACCACAATTTAATTTTTTTTGTGTGATCTAACCCTAAATTCACGGTTTTCAGATTTTTCCCCAAATGTCAGCTATAAAATCTACCTACCTGCCTACATAATTTCATGATTCTAGGTCAACGGGAAGTACCCTGTAGGTTTCTTGACAGACAGATGGACAGACAGACAACAAAGTGATCCTATAAGGGTTCCTTTTTCCTTTTGAGGTACGGAACCTTAAAAATCGTGATTTAAAAAAAATATTCTCTTTATTCTATTCTAGCTAGAATTCTAGCCCCATAAACTACGACTACTCATACAAAAAATCACATCATTTTATTAATACAGTCCAAGACCCTACTGTGATACCCCAGCCACAGGCGAGGGCTTTAAGAAAATGGCTCCAAAAGCTGTGAAGCTGTGATAGTCTAGTGGTTAGGATGTCCGCCTTCTAATCGGAGGTCGGGGGTTCGATCCCGGGCACGCACCTCTAACTTTTCGGAGTTATACGTGTTTTAATTAAATAAATATCACTTGCTTTGACGGTGAAGGAAAACATCGTGAGGAAACCCGCATGCCTGAGAGTTCTCCATAATGTTCTCAAAGGTGTGTGAAGTCTACCAATCTGCACATGGCCAGCGTGGTAGACTATGGCCAAAACCCTTCTCACTCTGAGAGGAGACCCGTGCTCTGTAGTGAGCCGGCGATGGGTTGATTGTGATTGTGTGTGGCTCCAAAAGTTCAATTTTCAAAAATAGGAGATGTATTTAGTGGACAGATCAGACTTGATAGATAACATGAATTTGGAAAAATTATCACACCACCTTTTAAAAATGAATAAACACGTGAATAAACACATCTCTCCGTTCTGTTTGTGTGTGTCGTGGGCTCCACCATTACAATATGAACATTTTCCTCTCTGAAGCAAGTCGGGCTTAGGTGATATACTAGAACATACTGTGTGCTCTGCTGCAGCGAGTCGCTGACGTCCAGCACGTGCTGGTAGAGGAAGTCCACCTTGCGGCTGTAGATGCTGGCCGACTGCTGCAGCAGCAGCGCCAGCTCCGCGAAGTTGGGGATGACGGCCGCGCCGCCCTGCTCCTCCGCGTCGAGCGCGTGCAGGCCCGCCTCCGTCAGGTATTCCTCCAACAACTGCGGGGGACATGCCCGTGATGTCTCTGGCCAAGTCTTACTTAGAGCTATCAAAATCATCTTAAGAGAAGTACAAGAAAAACTGTATGTTTCATCTTCTCAATATTTTTTAAAATGAGTGTGCAAATGAAGGTGTGGGTGTGTGTGTGTGTGTGTGTGTGTTCTGGCTGGGGACTTTGTCAGAATGGCATACAACTTGTGACATCACCCAATCAACCATTCCGTAGGTGCTTACTGATTTATTTGGCAATATCAAGGCTGGGCTGTACATTTTATTTTTGACTGTATTATTTATGGTGCCATATGGCCAGAGATAAATAGGAACCCTTATATGATCACTTCATTGTCTGTCTGTACAGACCTGTCGAGGGAATCACAACCTGTCCATGTACAATCATGGAGTTTAGCAGGTAGCAATGTCTTATAGCTCAAGTAATTAGAAAATCCGAAAATTGTGAATTTGTAGTTATATCACAAAAAATGTTATTAAAAATATGTGTAAAATGCTCTTATTTAAAATAACTTTAAAAAGTACCCAATAAACAGACCAACTCTTTGAATGAATGAGTGAATGTGGTATGAATGTGAGACTCAGGGAATGTGGAGTACCGCGTATGCAGATTGTGGGAAATATTACAAGATATACACTTAGTGGACGTGCCTCACAGGAACGCCAATCAAATATTACAAGATATACACTTAGTGGACGTGCCTCACAGGAACGCCAATCAAATATTACAAGATATACACTTAGTGGACGTGCCTCACAGGAACGCCAATCAAATATTACAAGATATACACTTAGTGGACGTGCCTCACAGGAACGCCAATCAAATATTACAAGATATACACTTAGTGGACGTGCCTCACAGGAACGCCAATCAAATATTACAAGATATACACTTAGTGGACGTGCCTCACAGGAACGCCAATCAAATAACCTCAAAGATTGTGTCTAACACAGTTCTGCAGATATTAACCACCAAAACAATCCTTTTTGAGAATTACTAAACTTAACTTTTTAAATTGTTTAGTTCAATTTTTACCTTACAATAATATTGTTATGATGAGAAAGTATTTATATTTAGCAAATATTACACTTTTTAGTACTTACTTAAACCTATTTTAACAATTTTGGATAAGTTATTTCTTATCCAACACTGGACAAATTGTGTGTTTTGACAAATCTGCACTAAGACATGTTTACTTGTTTTGGTGGAGTTTATCACGGATTTGTGCTAATGTTTTAGCATCATTTACAGCTTGGGTGCTGCTAGATGCTTCACTGTTTGACATCAAACAGTGTTTTCTGTATATTGTATCAATATTTTTTTAGTTGCTAGAGTGTAGGGCATCATTGCTCAGGTTTTGGAGTTTCTCGCACACGAGTAAAGTTGGCGGGATAGTGCCGCTCGAGGCGGGCGCGCCGCGCGAGGAAGGCCGGGACGCGGAGGCGGAACACTCACCGCGCTGAGGTCCGTGTCGAAGCTGCGGCGGACGTCGCTGATGGGCTTCATCAGCTCCGCCACTATCTCCTCCAGCCTTTGGGAATTCATGCTCCACCGTTGCTCTCGCTGGGATACTTTTCTGAAAACAATTCGTTCCCATTGATAACATCACTGAGAAGCGACGCGGGCACAACACAAGCACTAACTTAATATAGGATAACAGTGGCGCGAAACTTTGTGTCATTGACGCTCTTTTGATTTGCAAAAACTTGTTGCGAAATTACTACTTAAAACGTGGGTTTATTGATTCAGACGCCAGTTGTATATACCTCGGTTTCACCGTGGAGGCATCGTCCATCTTAAAAATATAAAATTGTGTGATTAGGAAAAACGTAATAGCAACGGTGGCCATTTATTTATGTTTTCATGGGAGACACGAGAGACCTCCATGTTCGCTGTCAAAAGTTCGTTCGTGTTCGCGCCTTTCTAAATATTTATAATCTGCATCACTCGCGTTTGCTTCGAGGATTTTGTCTATGGTATAACAAAACTTTTTGCATAAAAATTCAATACGTGACATACACATCACAATCACTGCTAGGATCTTAGGATCTAGGATAGATTAAATTCCTTATTAGGAGGTAATAAGCTTTTAAAAAAATAAAAATAAAGTAAAACAAAATTAATTTTTCAACTTTCGTGTGTACCAAAAACTATAGATAATTTTTGGGTGACAGATTTTATCTTTTTTCATTTTTACTCTGCTCAACTTTTTTATTATCTGTGGTAAAGAATTTTGGGAGGAGTGTTTACCATTACAAAATAATAAAGTTATGATTTGAATTAATACGATATTTAACAACGTTATTCATTTGTATGTAATAAGTAAATCTTTATTTAAATATCAATTGCACAGTGGTAAGGTGAAGTGCAAACGCGCGCGGTTGATCTGCGATTATCATGGGCATGTCACGCTGCTACTCCATGATGAAGTGTTTGCTGATCATGTTCAACGTTATATTCCTTGTGAGTGCTTCTTTTTCTATATTATAACTAGCTAACCCGTGTCGTTCTGGTGGCTTTAAGTTATAAATGTACAAATAAACCTTCAAGAAACCTTCATCTATAAAAAATATATAAATGTGTTAAATAATAATTAACGCCTATAAAAAAATAGATGCACGATTTTATGAAGCGATGGTGACTGTTCAAGGAACTGATAGGATGTGTAGCTTTACACCGGAGCTTCAATTAACGTCCAGTCACCACATTGTTTCAGGTCATCACATGTTGTCAGTGTTTTACAAAAATTGTCACTGTGTTTAGGAAGTTGAGTGTACTGTACAAGCAATTCATTTTTTTTGACCCAATCATGCTTTTCATATTTCATAATTTAATTATAATACCTAATAATTACGCCTCTGTGTAGCAGTAATAGCTTTCTATAACTGTTCTAAATTTCAACTTTACAGCTCTTATAGTTTACTAGCTTACGCTCGCGACTACATCCACGTGGACTACACAAATTTCAAACCCCTATTTTACTCCCTTAGGGGTTGAATTTTCAAAAATCCTTTCTTAGCGGATGCCTACTGTCTGTCATATTAGCTATCTGCATGCCAAATTTCAGCCCGATCCGTCCAGTAGTTTCAGCTGTGCGTTAAAGATTTTAAAATTTGTTGTGACACAGACAGAATACGGACAGACAGCCTGACTGAAACTGTTTTGTTGTTTTGCTATGAAACCCAAATTAGTGGAGCTTTCCTTAATCAAAACTACCCACAAATAAGGATCTTAAGCACACAAAGTCTCTTTAAGAGAATGTACAGATCAAGCATGCATGCTATACTTCCTGTTAGTTCACATCTGCTTCACGTCACTTACAACAGCTGGCTGCGTTTGTTTGATGTCTCCCTCATCAGCCTGTTATTATACTAGGAACAGTTCATAAAACTTCCTACAAACTAGAAAACATTTTGATACACACAGAAGATTGTAACAGTAGGCTACTTAATTTATTTCTATTATTTAACTAGAGGATGCCCGCAACATTGTCCACATGGATGGAAGGATTTTAAAAGTTCACACAGGTGAACTCTGATTTTTAAAAGTTCACACAGGTGAACTCTGATTTTTAAAAGTTCACACAGGTGAACTCTGATTTTTAAAAGTTCACACAGGTGAACTCTGATTTTTAAAAGTTCACACAGGTGAACTCTGATTTTTAAAAGTTCACACAGGTGAACTCTGATTTTCCAGAATAAAAAGTAGGGTATATGTCCTTTCCTGGGATGCAAGCTATCTCTGTACCACATTTCGTCAAAATCAGTTGAACAAATGGGCTGCCGGAATGCTAGCAGACAGACAGGCACACTTTTGCATTTATAATATTAGTACAGAAGTATGGATGTACCAAAAATTGTAGTTTCATAGCAATGAATAAAGTGTACACTGCTTTTTGATTTGGTGACAAAATTGCTGAATTTTTATGTTTTACAAGCTTATGCCTGCGATATATCCACCTTGGCTACACAAAACACAAAACTCAAAGCCTGAGGGGGCAACCCGTTAGGGTTTCTTAGAAAATTTCTACCCCATAATAGTTATCTGCATGTATGCCAAAAGTTTTTAAAAAGTGTGTGTGTATGTGGTGAATGGTCCCGCAGAGCGTGGGCGTGGGCGTGTGCGCGTTCGTGTCGTGGGCGCTGTGGGACGGGCGCGGCGCGGAGGGCGGCGCCGGGCGCGCCGGCCTGTGCGCGCTCGGCCTGTGGGCCGTGGTGCTGGCGCTCGGAGCTATTGCTGCACTGGCAGGTAAGCTTACTATATTGTTTTCAATGTTTCGACTCAGCCAAGGAGTTTATGTTTATGGTGGCTGTTATGTTGGCAGGCGCGATCCGCGGCTCGGCGTCGCTGCTGGCGGCGGCGTTCGCGCTGCTGGCGCTGAGCGCGGTGGCGGAGGCGGCCGCGGCGTGGTGGGGCGCCGCGCACCAGCCGCAGCTGCAGCAGGTGACCGACACTAGATGACGCTACTCGTCTCATGCGAAAGGATTACACAGCAATCGCGCCCCCCAAATCTGTGATGAAAATAACTTACAACGGTGCTACTAGATGGCGCCGTAGGTACCTTCAATCACTCATTAGGAACCCTAAATCACGCTAACGAAGTGTTAAGTTAACCTCGGAAGTCTATAAAGTTAAAGATGTGTCTGGTGAACCAGCTGGGCTCTGAGCAATGTCTCTTGCTCGAAGGAAGATCTTGCTATTGTTATGGTTGAGTGTAATGATGTCCTGCTCCCACAGTGAGTTGTTGGTACACCAATGGTACCTGCTTATATTTTACTAAATCGTAAGCACAGTAGATAGTAATGTCAAAGGGACATTTTTGGTGGAAAACATTGCATGGAAACCTCCAGGGAATGTAATCAGAGGAGAGTTTGATGGTTGTAACGAGTTGGAGTGCACTATTGGGTCTGTGATATTCTCGGTTGTATTGTACTTGCATTAACACAAAGTAGGTCATGTTCATGAGGTGTCGTAACATTGTGGTGTGGCACCAGGCGCTGCGCGAGCGGCTGCGGCACTCGCTGCTGCACGAGTACGGCGCGCTGCCGGCGCGCACGCAGGCGCTCGACGCCATCCAGCGCGGGGTGAGTGTGTGCACAGTAGGTCATGTTCATGAGGTGTCGTAACATTGTGGTGTGGCACCAGGCGCTGCGCGAGCGGCTGCGGCACTCGCTGCTGCACGAGTACGGCGCGCTGCCGGCGCGCACGCAGGCGCTCGACGCCATCCAGCGCGGGGTGAGTGTGTGCACAGTAGGTCATGTTCATGAGGTGTCGTAACATTGTGGTGTGGCACCAGGCGCTGCGCGAGCGGCTGCGGCACTCGCTGCTGCACGAGTACGGCGCGCTGCCGGCGCGCACGCAGGCGCTCGACGCCATCCAGCGCGGGGTGAGTGTGTGCACAGTAGGTCATGTTCATGAGGTGTCGTAACATTGTGGTGTGGCACCAGGCGCTGCGCGAGCGGCTGCGGCACTCGCTGCTGCACGAGTACGGCGCGCTGCCGGCGCGCACGCAGGCGCTCGACGCCATCCAGCGCGGGGTGAGTGTGTGCACAGTAGGTCATGTTCATGAGGTGTCGTAACATTGTGGTGTGGCATCAGGCGCTGCGCGAGCGGCTGCGGCACTCGCTGCTGCACGAGTACGGCGCGCTGCCGGCGCGCACGCAGGCGCTCGACGCCATCCAGCGCGGGGTGAGTGTGTGCACAGTAGGTCATGTTCATGAGGTGTCGTAACATTGTGGTGTGGCACCAGGCGCTGCGCGAGCGGCTGCGGCACTCGCTGCTGCACGAGTACGGCGCGCTGCCGGCGCGCACGCAGGCGCTCGACGCCATCCAGCGCGGGGTGAGTGTGTGCACAGTAGGTCATGTTCATGAGGTGTCGTAACATTGTGGTGTGGCACCAGGCGCTGCGCGAGCGGCTGCGGCACTCGCTGCTGCACGAGTACGGCGCGCTGCCGGCGCGCACGCAGGCGCTCGACGCCATCCAGCGCGGGGTGAGTGTGTGCACAGTAGGTCATGTTCATGAGGTGTCGTAACATTGTGGTGTGGCACCAGGCGCTGCGCGAGCGGCTGCGGCACTCGCTGCTGCACGAGTACGGCGCGCTGCCGGCGCGCACGCAGGCGCTCGACGCCATCCAGCGCGGGGTGAGTGTGTGCACAGTAGGTCATGTTCATGAGGTGTCGTAACATTGTGGTGTGGCACCAGGCGCTGCGCGAGCGGCTGCGGCACTCGCTGCTGCACGAGTACGGCGCGCTGCCGGCGCGCACGCAGGCGCTCGACGCCATCCAGCGCGGGGTGAGTGTGTGCACAGTAGGTCATGTTCATGAGGTGTCGTAACATTGTGGTGTGGCACCAGGCGCTGCGCGAGCGGCTGCGGCACTCGCTGCTGCACGAGTACGGCGCGCTGCCGGCGCGCACGCAGGCGCTCGACGCCATCCAGCGCGGGGTGAGTGTGTACACTTCTTTTTCTACACGCAGGTTTATTTTGTTCGATGCGACCCCGATACAGTTGATGTCAGGGGGGGTCATCTCCCTTTGCAGACGGGAGTACGGGCCTCGAGGCGAAGGCGATCGAAGGAGCTCTCGAGGTAGTGGACGTCCGTCCATCGGTCGGGGGATGAGCGGAGTGACGGACGTAGCCCTCCACGGTGGGCGTCTCGAGGTCGCGATGTATAACGTCGTTCCTCACGTACCTCGGAGCTTCGACGATTGTTCGCAGACATTTGTTTTGCTGGACCTGTAGGTCAATCGTGAGCGGACATAGGCTCCGTAGATCCGGAGCTTGGTCTTCGGATACAGTTAAGCGCTCTATGTGCTAAGTTGCAAACTGTTACACTAGATGGCGCTGTCTTATATTGTGTCGCGGTGTTATCGACGCTTGAGGGTTTGAGCTCCTCGTTTCCCCACAGCCATGAAAGTCCTAAAGTGTGTACATGCAATGATGTATGTTTGTAGCTGGAGTGCTGCGGCGTGGAGAGCGCGCGCGACTGGCAGCAGGCGGCGTGGGCGCGCGCCACGGGCGAGCTGGACCTCAGCGTGCAGGCGCCGGCCACCTACTACTGGGTGCCCGCCTCGTGCTGCACGGTCAGTACACGCGCACTGCGGACGCGGCACGCTCAGTACACGCGCTAAAAGCCGCTAGCTTCTAAATAATTGAAGAAGTGTACATTGCTGCTTCCGAGGTTATTCGGAATTCTGATCACGGCAATAACGTCCATCAAATGATGGCGGCGGATTTAATGTTGACTCGTTTCTGGCGCGCAGTCGACGGAGGAGGTGGAGTGCGCGCTGGCGCGGCGCGTGCCCGCGGCGTCGGGCGGCGGCGCCGGGCTGCACGCGGCGCCGTGCGCGCCGCGCGTGCTAGGCGCGCTGCGCGGCGCCGCGCGCGCACCGCTGGTCGCCGGCGCCGCGCTGCTGGCCGCGCACGGCGCCGCGCTGCTGCTGGCGCTGGCGCTGTGCCTGCGCGCGCAGCCCGACACGCGCTACAAGGCCTAGGCGTCGACACCAGTCGCCGGAGAGGGGAGCCCTGTCGACTCGCAGCTGCGACGCGACGTTAGAACGATCCAAAATAAGAATAGGAAAATTAATCACCTCTATCTGGTAAGTGACTTGTATAAGTCAAAAAAGTCAAAAGTCAAATGATTTATTCAAAAAAGGTAACAAATTACTCTTTTTGATGGTCAGATGTTGGATTTGTAAGATATAGTGGTGACAATTACGCAAACTCAAAACGAAAGCTACTACTAGAGTGTGGTTAATTCTGCTGCACACAGCTTATGAACTAGAATATCAGATGTAAATAATATATTGCTGTCACTGTCATGCTGTCTGCGGACAGTCGGACAGTCGGACAGTCGGACAGTCGGACTCGGACGCCAGTAGATTTACACACAATTTCGTTAAGAGATTATATAAAACAGAATTAGCCTCATTGTCGCATGTAATTTCTGTTTGCACAGAGAACGCTTTGCAGACAACGATCTGTTTCAACCATAGAGCAGAAACAAAGAGGAGTTGGCCTAAGCAACTGTGCACTGTGATTTTCAACTAGGTCCTGACGTCATCACTGTGGGCGGGGCCTTAGTTAGTATGCTGTCTGCGTTCGTCAGGTTCACATATATTGAGACTCGTATTATCGGTGTGTTTTCGCGTTTTTAAGAACAAAAGGATGAAGTGTTGTGTTTTATCGTGTCAAAGTTATTCAGACAGACGTTCTGATGCTATGAATGGTATCACATTTCATTTGTAAGTAATTTTATACGTAATTTCTACACTTATTGACATCTAGTGTGAGATAGCTGAACTATGTAGTGACATCAATATATCGATGTTAGGTCGCTAAGCGAGTAGTTTTGCTACTAACCCGCAGATGGAAAATTGAGAAGTGGGCGGCGTTCCACAACCCCTCACCCCGCAAAATGTCACTCGATATTTCATAGGGAAATCTTAATACAACATCTCCTCTTTGTTTCTGCTCTATGGTTTCAACATATTGAACTTGGCCCCACGCCCCACGCCCCACACCCCACGCCCCACACCCCACGCCCCACTTGCACACAGACAACCTATTCTTATTTTGGGCGCATTATAATCTCTAATAATTTTAATATTCAAGTGTCTTCGTTTTTTTACACTTTGACTGACAAAAGCCTGTTATAATTTTAATACTCAAGTGTCTTCGTTTTTTTACACTTTGACTGACAAAAGCCTGTTGTAATTTTTTTCGTACTCCTAAAAATAATGTTACTATTTTCTTGTTGAACTAATATTTATTTATTTAGATGTAAGTGGAAGTAACCTAGGTACCTAATAATCAAAAAAATGAATGACATAATATTATTATGACCATAAATGTTGTAGCATAAGAGGAACTGTACGTGTGTACAATTGACGTGTACAAACATACGTGATAAAAATATATACTTTCAAAATAATAACAAATAATATATTACACTCGCTAGTCATAATATCGCGCGCAGATATACTATCTACGAGCGATCGTAATCTTTCCCACCTTCAGCTAAATTGTGTTTTCAATTTGTGTACCTATTTCATAAGACGATGGCGTTTTGTGGCCACCGACAGCGGAATCGCTAAATTGTTGTGTGTAGTTTAATTGAGATTTGATTTGTTCACCAAGTTAGATGTGCAGTTCAGTTCTCCTTGGTTCACTAAACTGATTGATGCAGGTTTTACGAAACGTCTTTCCTGCATTTCATTTATCTTTAAGCGAACTGAGGAGAAACGGACGCACACAGAACACAATCGAATCGACATCAAGACTGAAATTGATCTAAAAAGACAAAACAAACTGATTTAATTTGTCTTGTTATCAGAACTGCATTTAATTATTTATAAGTACCTATTTTACACTTTTTTTATTTTAAAATAATTTTGACTGCCCGATGTGTTCTCTACAATTATATTTAAGATAATATTTTGGAAACCTTGAAAATCATTCGTTGTGGAAAGCGATTTTGAAAATGTATCACTTTACAAAATAATATATATCATACAATATGAGGAATTTAAAAGTGCCCTAATGTTTCAACAAGATATTTGTAGCTATAATATTATGATATGATGATACAAGTGTGTTTTGCTTTGAAATAACAAATAGGAAGTACGTAGGAGATAGACGTAAGGTAAGGCGGCTCCAATACGTGTGCCATGTGTGTCTGTGTACTTCATGTGTGTCTGTGCACTTCATGTGGCGCCCTCCCGAGGAACATGCGCTCAGCTCGCACAGGGCAACTGAGCACAAGCTCAGTCGACAACTGAAACAGCTTCTACTCTAAAGTGGGTTATTGTATTGTTGTACTCTATTTTATTTCTATGAGCCATTAATTATAATAATCTATTTTTATTATTAACTAGCTTATGCTCGCGACTTCGTGGACTACACAAATTTCAAACCCCTATTTCACCCCTTAGGGGTTGAATTTTCAAAAATCCTTTCTTATCGGATGTCTACGTCATAATAGCTATCTACATGCCAAATTTCAGCCCGATCCGTCCAGTAGTTTGAGCTGTGCGTTGATAGATCAGTCAGTCAGTCAGTCAACTTTTCCTTTTATACATATTTAGATGATTATCTTAATAATTAATTCTTAAAATAAAATATGAAAAAATCTTCTGGTCCAAACATTGCCAAGCAAATTTTGGGTTGGATTATGCAAACAGTTGATCCATTTTTGTACGATTTAAAGAGTTGGTCCAATAGTCAAATGGATTATATAACGATGACCCTGCAGTACACTGACCCTCTCGGAGTCCTTGACCTTGTATGCTGAGTGCGCGTTTCGTTGTGAGGGGCTTAGTTGATAGTTTAGTTGATAAGTGAATGCCCGAGGAAGCTGACGTCACGGGAGCCTGTTGTCGTTTTGAAAATTTAAAATCTCATAAAACTGGCTTTTTTTTTTCAAATTAATTATAGTAGTATCAAAAACTACATAATTTGTAAATTAATTGTCATCACAATCATATGTACATTAGTTCAGCATTTATATCTATAGGCACTATATCTATAGGCACTATATCTATAGGCACTATATCTATAGGCACTATATCTATAGGCACTATATCTATAGGCACTATATCTATTAGGCAAGTTCATCCCCAAAAAAAATAAGTGGAGCAGTAATCACGAATTCAATGACCAGTTTGACAGTTCATTACAAGATCTATAGTGGACTCACAGCTTACATAAGGAAGGAAAACATCGTGCGGAAACCTGTATGCCTGAGAGCTCTCCATAATGTTCTCAGAGGTGTGTGATAAACTATGGAAATACCCGTGCTCTGTAGTGAGCCGGCGATGGGTCGATCATGATAGTATGGTCCCAGACACACACACAGCTTCCTCGGGCGTGGCTCGGAAGCGACTGGCTCTGCCCGATGTGAACCACCGCTACATTGTACTGTAGTCATATGTTAAGACTGATTTATTTACTTTCCTGTCGTCGGCTCCCACTGCGCCGCTCGTGGACACACGCTGCACAGTTTTTAGGGTTCCATACCAAAATGTTAAAAATGGAACCTTTATTTAGGAAACCAATAGAAGTTTTTAAAGTTTTTAAGGTTCGGACCGTCCTACCGCGAAGAACCAGCAAAAAAAATAATGTTGGTATTATAATAGGTCTACCTAAAACAGTGTTCACTACCAATAAAACTTGCTGAAGCCTGAAATTGCGGAAGAATGAGTGATCACTGGCAAGTTTACTTGCAGAAGTCACTGTCATTATCAATTTCGTGCAAGTGTTTATAGTGCTACTCCCTCAGTAGTTGACTTGCTGCGATTGTTTCCACAGTGCAAGTAGTTGACATCTCTAAGAAATTGCGTAAAAAGGTACTTGCCAATGACATTCGGCCTTGTATACTTGCTAGTGACACGTTGCAGAATTTACTTGCTGCGAGTGGACTTGCCAGAGTTAACCTCTATAAGTTTTATTGTTAGTTGACACTGCGCTTTTGAATTAAACTGTAATTTAATAAACCACTTCTGATACTGTTGAGTTCAAAACGTTAGATATGTGGGTGTCGGTACTAATGAGTAATGAGGGTGGGTCGGTACCACACTTGGAGATGCGTGTACTGCTCCCAGTACTAATGTTATTGACAATAGGAACAACTTTACCGTGTTACATTCATTTATTTATAGTGTTTTTTTTTCTTTTTACTACTTAGTTAGTACTAGTAGTAGTAGTTAGGGATAGTTAGTTTGCGCGCCCGGCGCCGACCGCCGGCCGCCGGGCGCCGCGCCGGCCGCCGGCCGCCGGCCGCCAGTGCGCCACGGACGCTACAAATCTTTGTGAAATGAAGACCAAGGGGCATTGTGTAATGTCACTTTAGTACGGAATGTCATTGCGAGTCGTACGTCGTACATATAATATAATGGAAAATAATAAATGAACTTCTTATTGTTCCTTGTCATTAAAACCTATAGATGTCGAGTGTCGAAATCTATGCTATCACTTTGGGTGTGGAAATGGGTTATTATAATACTAGGTAATCCTATTCAATAATGGGGATTCAATAAGTACAAACAAAACTGTAATGATTTATCATATTTTTATAAATGAAATGGAGTAAATCTCTGCAACCCTACGAGCCGACTTCACTTCACACACGTCGGCCGCCGGCCGGCGCGGGCGCGTCGCTTAGTTGTAAGTTGTAACCAGCGCGTGGCGACGTCGCGTCGCGCGTCGTGCGTCGCGCGTCGCACGTCGCGTCGCAGGATGCCGTTGTTGTGACATACCACATGGCACACGCAGTAAACTTACGTGTGTTTAATTCTGTACTATACAATCTGAACTGAACGAGAATGACAAGTCTAAATTGATTTAAATATATTGCTATCTCTCTCATAATGCTCTTTGAGGAACAAGACAACATTAGATTTAGACAAATAGATAGATCAATTTAAAATAAAATAAAATGATTTTTATTTATTTTTAACATGAACGTCACCGCTGTACGGAAGGTGAATAATGACGTCACAATCCGTGAACGACAGTTTTTTTTTCAATTTTTTAAAATAAAAATAGCTAATTTCTAGGGGAAAATATTTTTGTTAAAAAATTTAATTGTCGTTTACGCCTTGTGACGTCATAAGTCGCGTTCCGTACTGCGTGATGTTGATAATTAATTATTTTCAAAATGAAATATATCATGATTTTTTTAAATTATTCTCTTTAATCATGTATGTGTAGGTATTATCTGTTGGCAAACCAATAAAAAATAAAATAAAATAAAAAATTCTAGCCCCATAAAATAAAAACTACCGCTGCTGCTGTGAGTGCTGTACCACGGCAGTCGGCAGTCGGCAGTCGGCAGTCGGCAGTCGGCAGTCGGCAGTCGGCACGCGGCACGCGCGCGGCGCGACACTACAAGCTCCCGATAGCATCGGTCTGTACCATGTACCTGTACTCTGTAGGACTCATTTGTGGTTTTAACAATCACGAATCATGATACGCGTGAAGGATCGCGTAAAAAACGTTTAATAATGACCTTCAATTATTTATTCAAGTTGAAGTAAAAAATATGTTTTTAACCAAACGAATTCAATGCCAACCGAGATGAGGAAGCAAAAGAAATAAGGTTATGTAATACCTGACAAGTAACATCGACATGATATTGTGTTATGTCGATGGTTTCGAGTTCGACATGAACACTGGAATTAGGAATATTTAATTGTTTTTAAATAAATTATTTATTTATGCTTTTAGATTTCAAAAAGGATGTTGATTTAAAAATTATATTAAAAAAAAATCTAAATTAAATCTAAATTAAAGTAAAACAACATTAAATTAAAAATAAAATAAATTAAATGTAAAATCTCATCGAGACCACCGCAGCGAGGCATTGTACCCAAGATGCTGGCAGCATTACCCCTTTGGATGGCCAAACCAATTCTTTGTTCAAGGTAGCTGCCAGCTCTCGGGTCCCCGGTTGACTCGACAACCCTTTCCTTTCCTCAAAGCCCCCGCCCCGGGCCCCCGCCCCGGGCCCCACGGCCCCAAGGTCTCCACACCAAGAGGCACGAATATGAAGCTCATATTTGCGCCTCTTGGCCTGTTCGGCGCTGACGCCGCGCCCGCCGTAGAGGAGGTCGCCTGAATGTGACAAGTAAAACTGAACCTTTACATATTACAGTATAAAAACATGTTCGTAACGATTTTGTGTTCCTCTGTGCCATGTTGTAGTGTGTTCGTGACTCGTCAGTCGATATATTATGTAGGTGTAGTCCACTTGTGGGCCTGCAGTGTGCGGCGTCGCCGCGCGCGCCCTCTGTGCCATGTTGTAGTGTGTTCGTGACTCGTCAGTCGATATATTATGTAGGTGTAGTCCACTTGTGGGCCTGCAGTGTGCGGCGTCGCCGCGCGCGCCCTCTGTGCCATGTTGTAGTGTGTTCGTGACTCACAATATATGTATTATGTTCACAGTAGATAAATAAATATAATATAATAAAAAGTGTTTTTCTTTTCTTTCATTTACTTACCTACCATTTTAAAGTCCCATAAAACTAGTTTCGTACATTGAACATAGGGACCGCGACAGGTTGAGATGGCAAGCGGGGTATGAGGCGGGCTGTGCGCCCCGTTCCCTCCCCGATGGCTATGTCGACCTGTCGCGTACTGCGACGAGCCGGCGATGATGGGTTGATGTCAATGTACACAGGTGTTACATTAGCGAGGCGCAACGTGTCATCAGTCATCGTGCGCTACGTTCTCCGGAGACGCAACGCAAACATTAGAAATGCTTACGCCAACTTACAGTAGGTGTAAGTTGCTATGTGGCTCGGATGACGTTAGTGTAGCTCGCTGGTTTACGACACCAACTTATTGTATGTACTTACGAGTAAATACCGAGAGTAGGTATTGTTACCTATTGTTATTTTCCGCTAAGCGCGAGGTTGGCGGCTTCTGCGAGCTACAGCCGGCAGGTTGACATTTGACGGACTACGGCCTAAGCCCTAGGAGACCTGTAGTGGACCGGCGATGATATTATAATGTAGACGTACCTACTTCGACTCGCACTTGGCCGGGTTTTGCGGAATGTGCGGTGGTCGGCTCCGGGGCTTGGTCGTTAGTCATTAACGAATATTGCTAGAAGGGAGCGCGCGTTCTTTGTTGGAATAATTATTGTGCCTCGAGAGTCGAGCCCAGCCGGAGACGTCGGGGCTAGTGTGGACGAACTTGTGGCGGTTACCACAATAGAAACTAGATGGCGCTGTTCAATCGATGACGTAGTCCCGAACAAATGTACCGCCGATAGCAATCGCACTAACGGAGTTTTCTGCAATCTGGACTATATATAGAAGTTTCAAGACATAACCGTCGGCCCAGCTGGCGCTACCGAGCACAACCAACCGCTCGGTGGGAGATCTCCCCTTTGGTACGGTCGAGCCTGCACACCGCTCCCGTACAAACTCAAAAGTAAAACTGGCCAAGTGCGAGTCGGACTCGCGCACGAAGAGTTCCATACCATTATCTACAAAAACGAGCAAAAAATCACGTTTGTTGTATGGGAGCCGCCGTTTTTAGGGTTCCGAACCTCAAAAGGAAAAACGGAACCCTTATAGGATCACTTTGTTGTCTGTCTGTCCGTCTGTCTGTCAAGAACCTACAGGGTAGGTACTTGCCGTTGACCTAGAATCATGAAATTTGGCAGGTAGGTAGATCTTATAGCTGACCTTTGGGGGAAAATCTGAAAACCGTGAATTTAGGGTTAGATCATACAAAAATAATTAAATTGTGGTCATGAACTAATAATTTGTATTTTCAATTTTCGAACTAAGATAACTATATCAAGTGGGCTATCCATATGAAAGGTCTTCACCTGTGCATTCTAAAACAGATTTTTATTTATTTTTATGCGTCATAGTTTTTGAATTATCGTGCAAAATGTCGCAAAATACGACTGTACTACGGAACCCTCAGTGCGCGAGCCTGACTCGCACTTGGCCGGTTTTTTTAAACTAAACCCAAACACCTTTTGTGTCAACACGGCGGCACAGGCCTACTCGTGGATATTTACACGCGAAGTTCAATAGTGGCGTCCAAACTACAAACCGGTCGTCGTCGAATACTAATTCCTTCGGACAAAGCCCTCGTATAGTTATGATAGAACTTCACTTACAGGTAAGCTCGTTTAATTCCTTCGGACAAAGCCCTCGTATAGTTATGATAGAACTTCACTTACAGGTAAGTTCGTTTAATTCCTTCGGACAAAGCCCTCGTATAGTTATGATAGAACTTCACTTACAGGTAAGTTCGTTTAATTCCTTCGGACAAAGCCCTCGTATAGTTATGATAGAACTTCACTTACAGGTAAGTTCGTTTAATCATTAATTTTCTGATGTGATTATTGATTACACTTGTGCTATGTCAGTCCTCTTGTTCATCACAATGTCATGTTTATGAAAACCTTTAGGACCTTAACAATGTGAGAATGAATGAATGAATGAATGAATTATTTATTCAATAAAATGCAGGTACAATAGGTTGAAACAATGTTTGATGAGCCTTATACATTTTACCGTAACTGGTGTTTGAATATTATTAAGTACCTTAAATTAAAAACATAAAAATAAGCAGGAATTAAAATACAAGTTATACATAGACTTCATAGGTACAATCAAAACAAAATATTAGTAATGAATAAAATGTCAACATAATAGAAGTCCAAATTAATTAGGTATTGTTAATAACTTAAAATATCCTTATCCGTTACATAGTCCTTAATGTCGTAGTAATTCTTATGTATTAATATTTTGTAAAGTCTATTTTTAAACACTGTCAAGGGCTTCTCTCTTAGATCGTCAGGTAATTTATTGAATAATGTGATAATGTGATTGCCATACAGTACGCACTCTTTGAGTATACCGTTAGTTTTTGTGAAGGTATGCAAATTTTATTTTTTCGGTAAGTTCTTAAGTTCGCGTTATTGTTATGGACAGGGAATATGTCACTGTGTTTTTTTGCAAATATAACCATTTGGAAGATATATAAACTTGGTAGTGGGAGAATCTTATGTTTCCTGAATAATGGTCTACAGCTATCTAAGAAATGCGCTCCAGACAAAGCTCGAATACATGCTTTCTGCCTAATAAATACCTTATTTGCATGGACGGAATTACCCCACAGAATCAAGCCATATTGCAATATAGACGACACATACCCATGATAGGCAAGTAGAGCAGTCTTTATGTTAGATGTTCGACTAAGTCGTCTCAGAACGTAAGCAAATCGGTCAAGCTTTCCGCACAATTTTTCTGGTAAAGGTACTGTATCAACTTCTTCTATTGGGAAGTTATTTAATTCAATGTGTAGATTTGAACCAGTACTGTTATATGTTAAAAATTGCACAAATTTAGTTTTTTTTATATTAACTGATAAATTGTTGGCGTCTAACCATTCCCCAGTTCTCTTTAATGCGTTATTAATTTCGCTCTCAAGCAGATTTTTATCTTTACATTTCACTGTGATTGTAGTATCATCAGCATATAAAATGCATTTGTGGTCGAGTTGATCCGGTAAATCATTAATATATAACAAGAATAGTAGTGGACCCAGGACACTACCCTGAGGTACACCGTATGGATTTTGACTTTTAAAAGGGCACGAAAACCTACTATAGTGTGTATTTTGAGTTTGCTGAATTTCAACACATTGCTCACGCTGGTCTAGATAGCTTGTTAGCCATTCAAGACCTTTCCCCCGAATTCCGTAGCGCTCTAATTTTTCTATTAATATTTTATGGGAAACTAGGTCAAAGGCTTTAGACATGTCAAGGAATATAGATGCAACAAACATTCTTTGATTTAGGCTTTCAGTTATAATTTTGTTTAGTTCGAAACAAGCAAGTGTAGTGTTACTGTTTTTCCGAGAAGCTGGCGAATAAAATAATAGTGTAATTACCTAGGTACATTTCTGACCAAAATACTTTGTTTTTAACCCGGACACAATATTTAGCGTACCTACTTAGCTCGCTACCCTTACAGTTACTTATATAGAAGTTTGAACTCATTTCCAAACGTCAGCGATTATCTCGCTTCTGGCTTGACCGATTTGAATGCGGTTTTATTCGAAGGCATGATGGCGGCAGCCGGCAGCGGAAGCGGTGACGGCGGCGGTGGTGACGACGGTGGCGACTACGGTGGCGACGGCGGGTACTAGAGCCGGTGCCAGTTAGTTACAGATTTCGAGGTTTCTGGACCGATTTGCAATTATTTTAAAATCTACAGCAGTAGTTTCCGTGGTGGTCCCATCAAAATTTCTGGATCCAACTCCTTAATCCTGATGCTGCAGAGTTCCTGCTCTGCTCGCCTAAGTTATCAAGATTCAGCAAGTTTTCAACCCTGATGCTGCAGGGTACAGAACTCCTAAACCATAGTAATTAAGGATCTGCGGCCGGTGCAATATTATTTTGAGTGCCTAGTGCCTAGGTACCTAGATATTATTTTTCAGGATTTGTCTCGGTGAAGGTACTAACCATCGATGGTAGGACCTGGGACAACCCTCCACCTCCCATGGCCCCACCAACCTCTCGGTTATATGGGCCGAATCGCGGGAGGGCGCCCGTTCGGTACTTGCTCTTGGCATTTTCCGGGGCGCCTTCTTGACTCCCTACAAATTATTTTGTCTCTTCCTTATGCTCACTCTCCCCTGCCCTCTGCCTTGGGGGCTAGACGTCACTAACACAGCTGTGATCTTCGCTGCTGCTCCTCCGTGGTGCCGGCCTGGCACCTGTACGCTCCGAGTTGCTTCGATGGTAGGACCAACCAATAGTAGGTACCTACATATTGTATTGGGAGGCAGTAGGCTTTTCCTCAGAGTCCCCACAGACAACCTCGACAGTTGTAAGTGTAACGTTAGAGCGCCGAAGTACACGAGTAGGTATCTAGTATCTACTCATGTGGCCGAAGTGAGCTCAACAACCGAGAGGCGTGGTGCAGCCGGCAGCGGCACCCTCGAGCGCGCAGGGTGCTCCGCGCCCCGCCCCGCGCCCCGCTGCCGGGCCGCCTGCCAGTGCCTTACGAGGCGCGCTGCGAGGCACACGCGCGCGCGGTCCGCTCCCATGTGCAGTGCGCGAGTGCCGCGGTGACACGCGCCATGGCCTGCGCCCGGGGGCTCTGCACCGCCGACAAGATCTTCATCTTCATCAACATCGCCTTCGCGGTAAGCTCGCCCGCCTGCCTCACAGTCCTCCCCGCCTTCGATCGTCAAAACATCAATTAAAATGTACAAACTTCACCCGTTCTCCAAACCCATCAGCGAGTCTCGGCGTCCAGGAACATTTGGAAGCGATTTTCGCTATACATTATTTACGCGATAACGTAAACGTAGCCTGGAAAGTGGCTCGGTGTCACAACTCACAGTGACAATAAAGCTCTTTGTTGTCACCACAGTCTCTGATACTAACGAACTTATATATGAATGTACCACCTAGTACTTAAAATAAAAGCTAAGTCTAGTTAGGACGTCCGCCTCCTAAGCGGAGCTCGAGGAATCTATCCCGGGCACGCACCTCTAACTTTTCGGAGTTATGTCGCACTAAGTAATTTAAATATCTCTTGCTTTAACGGCGAAGGAAAACATCGTGAGGAAACCTGTATGCCTGAAAGATCTCCATAATGTTCTCAAAGATGTGTGAAGTCTCTGGATAGACTGGCCAAATCCCTTCTCATTCTGAGAGGTGACCTGTGCTCTGTAATGAGCCGGCTATTGGTAGATCATGATGACTTAAAATATCAGTGGCATTTAAAATAATATAAGAAGCCAAAACCAAGCAATAGTGTGAGGACAGATGTACATATTCAATGTAGTGTAGGTATGTACCGAATAATATGGCGGTACTGCACTGTAGTAACCACACGAGACCAAAAATAGTTTTAAAGTTTATTATAAAATTTAGATAACTGGAACAGTAGGTAATCAGATTTTTTTTCATCGGGGAATTTTTATCCAATGTGTCCAATCCTTGAGCAATTTACACCAAAGACCCAAAACTTACATATTGAAACATTCAAGTTATTGTAGATATGTGATAGGTAGGTAGAATAAAATTTTGCAAAAAACTTCCAATAGTCGTAAACTGCACAAGTTTTCATAATAGGTATAAACCTTCGTCAAGGAGTCGAAATAACCCAATTAAAAAGTTTTGGTTCTCGAGCGGTGAGGGCGAGGGTGGTGAGGGGTGGTGAGGGGTGGTGAGGGCCCGATGCTACTATATACCTGCACGTGCTCCTTTGTTCGCCTCGAGAAAGGCCACCACTCACCACAATGCTCCGTATTCCCGACCAAATCATTTCAAGCTTCTTTAGGCGCTTGTCGACCCTTGAACATGAAATAATTGTTAAAGCCGTTACGTCGAAGACGCTATCTCGAGTAGATAGCGTCACGAAAACTCATTTTCGGCAAATTGACTTTTCCTACATTTCATCCTGCAGGGTAGTTGTGATGTGTGACCCAAATAGCTGATTAAAATATTTATTACTTTACGGCATTTACCTACATTTGTTTGTCTACAATGTGATATGTTTCACTTATCACATTATATTGCAATGTAATCGGAAATGTAATGATTAACGAGCAGGTGTTAGCTGTGGGCCCTCGAGAGGCATCGTAGGCGCGATTAGCCATGACTCACCGACGTTGTGGTAAACTCCTCAACAACAGCTGATAGTGGTGAAACATACCGTAACCTACTGGCAAACATTCTCCTATATAAGTCGGTGCATTCCAACAAAACTACAGATCCCGTTGGTGTGCGAGTGTCACCTCGCAAGCAAAAAGTCTTAGTACAACTTTATTATCGACTAGCTTATGCTCGCGACTTCGTCCGCGTGGACTACAAAATTTCAAAACCCTATTTCACCCCCTTAGGAGTTGAATTTTCAAAAATCCTTTTTTTAGCAGATGCCTACGTCATAATAGCTATCTGCATGCCAAATTTCAGCCCGATCCGTCCAGTAGTTTGAGCTGTGCGTTGATAGATCAGTCAGTCAGTCAGTCATTCATTCAGTCAGTCAGTCAGTCAGTCAGTCACCTTTTCCTTTTATATATTTAGATTTATAGTGGAATAGAACACAACAGAATTTGTTTTATTTGTTGATCCAACGTCTTCTACTGCTTCTCGGGCAGGAAAAGGCTCAAACTCAGCTAGGTATCTGTTGTGGATACTAAATATAAGTTGCTGTTGTACGAGCTCTAACAGAACCATTTACATTTAGTAATTATTACACATTATGCTAATATATTTAATTTAATAATTAATTAATTATTATTTAATTTAATTTAATATATTTTAATATTATGACATTCGTGATAATTCGTCAGTCTCAGTATTAATGTTGGTCAAAGCATCGCGATAAGACTATCGCTAAGCGAGCTTTTAGCATTTAGAGGCGACATTCATATCCTTACTAACCACCAGAGGTTTCTCATAACTCCTGCCCGATTGGAAAGTTTTGCATTTTTGAGAAGATGAAGTCTCAACTCCAGGAGCTGCGAGGCCTTCTACCTATGTCTGGGATGTCCTATGTCTAGGATGTCCTATGTCTGGGATGTCCTATGCCATTGATATTATAGTGAAGATCTAAGATTAAAAAATATTTGTTTTGACTTTCAAAGCTTTCAAGTTTCATTTTCAAGAGTCATAGAGCTTCATGTGGATACTTTTAGTTAACTCAGTGGTTACCTTAAATAATAACATTATGCATATTGTACATAGTAAAGGAAAAACTGCAGTTTAAATAAACTGAATGGTAGGTTTTTGTTCAAACAAATTCTTAGTCATTTTGGTTTCGAGTGATGACGATGGAGTTTTATAGCTCGTACTAATTTTCGATTACTCATGCAACATTGCAAATAGGTAAACTATCCTCATTCCTTCATCGATGAATTTAACTTTATTAAAATTGATCATATTTATTAATAATCGCAAAAAAAATTATGAATACCTACCTAAGAATAACGATAATAAAATAATAAATAGCTAGTTATTATTACCTAATGGAAAGACTAAAAATCTTACTATCTATCGGTTCTAATTTCCAAATGAGGTCGACTGATGCGAGGAGCTTGACCTTTGAGGTCGTTGTCGAATGTTCACATCAATTATTGTAATTTGTAGCGCGTACTGCACGGGCGTCTGTCGCGCCGTGCTCTGTGCTCTGTGCTCTGTGCTCTGTCTCGAGCTTATGTCATCAATCACGCGCGGCTGTTTACATTCCTCGTTATGATATCGCCGCGGCCGATAGGCGGCAGGCACGAAACCGATCCACATTCCTTTCCTTGGCGATGAAGTTGCCGTTGCTTGCAAAATCTCATCGTCGTTACTACCTACTACCTTTCATCTATTAATTACGCGGGCACATCGGGAAAAGCTAACCATTATTTAAACCTGTTTTCAAAATATGTGTAAAAACTAGTTTCATGAACTCGTCGAAACGGTTTCCTCCTACCCGTCCAACCGATAAAGAAATCACGGCAACATTTATCCATCGACGCCATAACATGGACTCAGTTAACTTTCTTAGGAAAGCGTCGTCGATCTGCATTCTCAATTGACGAGAACTGTTTATTTCCTCAATTGGTATTCGTTTACTGTCGCCGCGCGCTCTCGAGTCTCGACCGAAAATGCGTTGACGGCGAGGAACCCCTGGCATCCAGCCATGCACGCTTAGATATTCAAATGCGTCCATTTGTGAGCCACTTTATGAAGGAAAAGATTCAATTCAGCACACGACAACAAAAGAGATCTAAAACGAATCCAATCAGTCTGAAGTTCCAGCATGCAAGGTTGCAGTCTCTTCAGTCGAACTGATGAGAAACTTGGTGAAATTACCACGAATAATCGTGAAGCTGATAGAGACTGGTAAAACTGTGTTTAGTGCGAAACACTTCATACAAGGTCTGCTCCGACTCATGATTCGATACATGAGACGATACAAAGGGGAACAAACGAAGGAAGAGATCGTTGACGGCAATATCGCTACATCAGCACTAGCGACGCCGAAATAGTACCTTCTATGTAACATGTTCTGTGAACGAAGCGCCTACTAATCCGCTCGTTAGTGTGATCTAAGGCCTAAGCAATTCCTACAACGGAATATGCGTGACCCGTTTTGCCTTGCCCCGTGCACGTGTGTGCCAAAGTGTGCATTACATTATCTGTATCATCAAGAGCGGCCGAGCGGCCTGTGGAGTGTGGAGTGTGGAGTGTGGAGTGTGGAGTGTGGAGTGTGGAGTGTGGAGCACACGCCGATATGTCATATTCCGAGTAGTCACTACTCGCATGCTGCTGACTGCTGAGAGTCGAGACAGGCGACACGAGGCTCCTCAGATTTCGAGTAGTCGCTACGTACGTGAGTGCTAGCGAGTGTGGCGTCACGCGTCACTACTCGCATGCTGCTGACTGCTGAGAGTCGAGACAGGCGACACGAGGCTCCTCAGATTCCGAGTAGTCGCTACGTACGTGAGTGATAGCGAGTGTGGCGTCACGCGTCACTACTCGCATGCTGCTGACTGCTGAGAGTCGAGACAGGCGACACGAGGCTCCTCAGATTCCGAGTAGTCGCTACGTACGTGAGTGATAGCGAGTGTGGCGTCACGCGTCACTACTCGCATGCTGCTGACTGCTGAGAGTCGAGACAGGCGACACGAGGCTCCTCAGATTCCGAGTAGTCGCTACGTACGTGAGTGATAGCGAGTGTGGCGTCACGCGTCACTACTCGCATGCTGCTGACTGCTGAGAGTCGAGACAGGCGACACGAGGCTCCTCAGATTCCGAGTAGTCGCTACGTACGTGAGTGATAGCGAGTGTGGCGTCACGCGTCACTACTCGCATGCTGCTGACTGCTGAGAGTCGAGACAGGCGACACGAGGCTCCTCAGATTCCGAGTAGTCGCTACGTACGTGAGTGATAGCGAGTGTGGCGTCACGCGTCACTACTCGCATGCTGCTGACTGCTGAGAGTCGAGACAGGCGACACGAGGCTCCTCAGATTCCGAGTAGTCGCTACGTACGTGAGTGATAGCGAGTGTGGCGTCACGCGTCACTACTCGCATGCTGCTGACTGCTGAGAGTCGAGACAGGCGACACGAGGCTCCTCAGATTCCGAGTAGTCGCTACGTACGTGAGTGATAGCGAGTGTGGCGTCACGCGTCACTACTCGCATGCTGCTGACTGCTGAGAGTCGAGACAGGCGACACGAGGCTCCTCAGATTCCGAGTAGTCGCTACGTACGTGAGTGATAGCGAGTGTGGCGTCACGCGTCACTACTCGCATGCTGCTGACTGCTGAGAGTCGAGACAGGCGACACGAGGCTCCTCAGATTCCGAGTAGTCGCTACGTACGTGAGTGATAGCGAGTGTGGCGTCACGCGTCACTACTCGCATGCTGCTGACTGCTGAGAGTCGAGACAGGCGACACGAGGCTCCTCAGATTCCGAGTAGTCGCTACGTACGTGAGTGATAGCGAGTGTGGCGTCACGCGTCACTACTCGCATGCTGCTGACTGCTGAGAGTCGAGACAGGCGACACGAGGCTCCTCAGATTCCGAGTAGTCGCTACGTACGTGAGTGATAGCGAGTGTGGCGTCACGCGTCACTACTCGCATGCTGCTGACTGCTGAGAGTCGAGACAGGCGACACGAGGCTCCTCAGATTCCGAGTAGTCGCTACGTACGTGAGTGATAGCGAGTGTGGCGTCACGCGTCACTACTCGCATGCTGCTGACTGCTGAGAGTCGAGACAGGCGACACGAGGCTCCTCAGATTCCGAGTAGTCGCTACGTACGTGAGTGATAGCGAGTGTGGCGTCACGCGTCACTACTCGCATGCTGCTGACTGCTGAGAGTCGAGACAGGCGACACGAGGCTCCTCAGATTCCGAGTAGTCGCTACGTACGTGAGTGATAGCGAGTGTGGCGTCACGCGTCACTACTCGCATGCTGCTGACTGCTGAGAGTCGAGACAGGCGACACGAGGCTCCTCAGATTCCGAGTAGTCGCTACGTACGTGAGTGATAGCGAGTGTGGCGTCACGCGTCACTACTCGCATGCTGCTGACTGCTGAGAGTCGAGACAGGCGACACGAGGCTCCTCAGATTCCGAGTAGTCGCTACGTACGTGAGTGATAGCGAGTGTGGCGTCACGCGTCACTACTCGCATGCTGCTGACTGCTGAGAGTCGAGACAGGCGACACGAGGCTCCTCAGATTCCGAGTAGTCGCTACGTACGTGAGTGATAGCGAGTGTGGCGTCACGCGTCACTACTCGCATGCTGCTGACTGCTGAGAGTCGAGACAGGCGACACGAGGCTCCTCAGATTCCGAGTAGTCGCTACGTACGTGAGTGATAGCGAGTGTGGCGTCACGCGTCACTACTCGCATGCTGCTGACTGCTGAGAGTCGAGACAGGCGACACGAGGCTCCTCAGATTACGGGTTGATCATTCCAGTGACCCACAAACACTACAATGGCATTTAAGCGATCTAATGTGATGCTCAGTTTGACCTTACGGTTGTTGGTACGGCTGTGATTGCCATTTTTATATGAAAGTAAGTAAGGATTATTAAAAAGCTTTCCAAGAAGGCGAAGAATTTCTCAGTCAGTCAGCTTTTTATTTTATATAAGGTATATATTATGTAGATAAGATTTCAAGCTATTTTTGCGTGAATTTCGTTTAGTGCAGGAATTGACATTAGTTTACAGTTTGAAGCAAACATTTCATGAAAATAGATACAATAGACGAAATGCTTCAGAAGTGAGCTGCTTCTGTGCCATGTCACTACGTACCTAACGAATTACAATAAATGTTAAGTACCTATAGACCTGTATCTTGTAAGTGTGTAGAGCTCCTCAACTACTCATGTCTCGTTTGTCAATTTCGGTTGTACTTACTACAAATCAATAGGCCAAGGACTTCGTCATGTGTCTTGTGCTGATGTACATATGTATAGAAGCAGGCGTTACTTTGCGGAAGTCCATGATGTACAATGTGCGTTGTGAGGCCTACATCTCCTGAGGATGCTCCGGTGTCGGGGCGAAACGTGCGTCGAGTGTGTTTTAGGATTTGTGTGTTTAAATCATACAGATTCGACCAGTTTCAGCGGTTTACAGCAAATTAAGCTTTCGGTTCATTGTATATCTTGTGTTGATGCCACGATGGATCGTCGGTTCATTGTATATCTTGTGTTGATGCCACGATGGATCGTCGGTTCATTGTATATCTTGTGTTGATGCCACGATGGATCGTCGGTTCATTGTATATCTTGTGTTGATGCCACGATGGATCGTCGGTTCATTGTATATCTTGTGTTGATGCCACGATGGATCGTCGGTTCATTGTATATCTTGTGTTGATGCCACGATGGATCGTCGGTTCATTGTATATCTTGTGTTGATGCCACGATGGATCGTCGGTTCATTGTATATCTTGTGTTGATGCCACGATGGATCGTCGGTTCATTGTATATCTTGTGTTGATGCCACGATGGATCGTCGGTTCATTGTATATCTTGTGTTGATGCCACGATGGATCGTCGGTTCATTGTATATCTTGTGTTGATGCCACGATGGATCGTCGGTTCATTGTATATCTTGTGTTGATGCCACGATGGATCGTCGGTTCATTGTATATCTTGTGTTGATGCCACGATGGATCGTCGGTTCATTGTATATCTTGTGTTGATGCCACGATGGATCGTCGGTTCATTGTATATCTTGTGTTGATGCCACGATGGATCGTCGGTTCATTGTATATCTTGTGTTGATGCCACGATGGATCGTCGGTTCATTGTATATCTTGTGTTGATGCCACGATGGATCGTCGGTTCATTGTATATCTTGTGTTGATGCCACGATGGATCGTCGGTTCATTGTATATCTTGTGTTGATGCCACGATGGATCGTCGGTTCATTGTATATCTTGTGTTGATGCCACGATGGATCGTCGGTTCATTGTATATCTTGTGTTGATGCCACGATGGATCGTCGGTTCATTGTATATATGTAAGGTGTTTATTTGAATAACACTCTGAGTTCAAGCTTTTTAATTTAACACAGACTTTAATATCATTTGTTAGCGCACTTATAATAATTAATTATCTCTGACAGAAGTCACGTGATGTGTTGCATCACCATCTTGAATCGATTGGTATAAAAGCGAGTGTTTGATGATTCTTAAGGCAGTCTGTGTTTCTACCTCAGACTCATTCGACTATTAAATGTTTTTGTGTTTAGGTCGCATTTCTGATTGAGTGGTTTCAATAGCAATTGTGCCCTAATCAAGTTAATATTGCAGTAAGGTTATTATGAAAGGCAAAACTCTCGATAAGCCGCTGTGTGTCGTGGTTCATATTTAACTTCACTTCTGGTATGTTTATACATTCACCGAGATCATAGAAATTTAGATAACAATTGATTTATTTATCAGTTAAACCACCGAAAGTTTGTAAAATAGTCTTCTAAAAGGTAAAGGTTGAGATGACAATCGGGGTGGGGTGGGAACACCCCGCTCACCCGAACATTCCCCCGCGCGTTGAAAGCTCGCTTTCAACAGGAACGTCATCTGGCAATGGACATATCTTGCTAAAAGCGCGACGTACTATCCCAGTAGATGTTCTGATGTCTGCCACTCTGCTTACGCCATCAGCACCAGGAAATAAAGTAACTATGCGCCCCAATTTCCATTTTAGAGGCGGTAACTGGTCATCCTTCAATAATACAAGGCCATTTACTTTAAGAGCTTCGTTTTGACAAGAGCGCCATTTTCCACGTTTTTGTAATTCGCCAATGTATTCTTTGCTCCACCGAGCCCAAAAGTGTTGACGAAGCTGCTCTAATCTTTGATACCTATCTGTAAATAATTGTAAGCTTTTATTTGAACACCGGCGCAGGTTATTTGTTCCTTTTACCTTTTGCTTAGTCTAGTCGTGTTTTACCTTTTGCTTAGTCTAGTCGTGTTTTAAAAAATTTCAATTACCGATTCATCTTTGACATACTAAGTAGGTTCTTAGCTAAAACGTACGAAGCGCTGCAATACAATTATCTTCAGTTAAAGTTCTTAGAACTTGAAGTAAGAATTTGTACAAAAAGATAAAGAACCGTTTATAATAAGTTTCCGCTCAACAAAAACTTGTCGAGCAATACTTATCTGTTTGTGGAAGGCGCGGGGTGCGGGGCGCGGGGCGCGGGGAGCTGGCACTCGTGCGGCGGAGGCCGGCAGAGGTCAACACTCCTCTTGGACCTCGTCGGCTGCTCCCGCTGCGCGCTGGGCAGTGACGCTCTGCTCGAGCTGTGCCACTGCCCACTTGCCAGTTGTGAGCAAAGCACCTTGGTTAGCTACTCGTGTTGATACGAGAAAGAGACGGATGCTAATCAATTGATCATTTGAAATAGGTAGCTTTAGAACACAGAGTAAAAAGTTTTTACCTATTTAATTAACTTTACAAAGGGCTTTCGAAACTTCAAGTGAATCTACGGAGAACATAGGTACGGAGAAGAACCAGAAAAAAATTGGCGGTTGCCCTTTAAAAAATATGAATCGATACATTGGTGTTCATTGGCCTATAATTTACCTACTGTACCTACCTACATTTTAATTTGTCGTCAAGGACTACCAATTTAAAATCAATATAATATTCAGCTTGGCCACCAACATTTGAGTCGGTGATTCATTATAGCAGACAATAATATTTAGTGTGAATCTGATCGCATGATGCGCAACGCCAGTAGTTAGTTAGTTAGTTAGTAGCCATGTTGTAATTATGCTCATTTAGCATTCTAACTTCCGGTCAGTTAGGAGAAGAGAGATGTGCTCAGTACTTCGTCGCACTGAATACATTCCAGGCGAACTTGAACTGGGATATTCGACACTAGCGACCCGCCCCGGCTGCGCACGGGTAGCTTATTACAATTTTCGTAGAGATCTCTAATTTTTTTTAAATAAAATATAGCCTGTCTCTCGGGAACAATGAAGCAGCTTTCTGGTGAAACAATTTTCAAAATCGTTTTTGTAGTTCCAGAGATTACTGCCTACAAACAAACTTACAATAACATCAGTAGGTATTAGACTAGTGACGGGGTCCGGCTCGGAACTGGTACTCAGTGTAGTTATTTGTTATATTTCAAAACAATAAAACAGCATTTTCTTTGAAAGCTAAAAAAGCTCTATTGCACCTTGATCTCTTCCTACATTTGGAACAACTAGGTATCTCGTCATATCTCAACAAATTAACACGAAACAATATTAAACTATACGTAGAAACCTTTCTCTTGGCTCACTGTTATCTATTGTCGAAAGCCGCATCAAAATCCGTTGCGTGGTTTAAAGCTCTACCGTACGGCGTACACACTACACAGCACAGACACAGACACAGACACAGGGATAGATAGGAATGCTTCACGTACTGTAGAGACGAGAGAGGATCGGTCGAGGCGGCGGCGTTCCTTTCATCTCACGAGTAGCACAACGAGGATGAACCGTTTGTCGTTCGATGACTTCGATGATGCAACGCAGGATGGGAATTGAAAACTATTTAGAAAGTTAGTGCTCCTCCGTCCTCGCGACGTTGCCCGTTTATATAAAGTACCTACATTGTATCTTAATGGAAAATTGCAAATAAATTAGCGCATTGCATCAAGTAAAGTAATTAATTGTTGATTGATCACAAACAATTGATGTTTTAATGAGTTGTTCCATTGTCCGAGCGCGTGGGACTGTTGACCTACTTACTGAGTAGTGTTGGTTGCGGAGGTTCTCTCTGTCGTCCGACTACAAAACCAACTACTGAATTTTACTTGACTTCTTAGCATGTCGTCAAATGTATCTCATGGCTTCGTAGTCCAAACGAAGTCTGACTTCTGAGAGACTAACAATATAATTTGTAGGTAGGTTTCTCGTTCGTTTTGTGGTTTGGTTAAGTACTGTTTGTGTCAAATAGCTGTCAAAGTATCGTCTCGAGAGTTTGTTTTACCTTTGAGTTTACCTTGTTTTCCATACCTTAATAATTGTAATCCGCGACAGGTCGATATGGCAATCGGGGAGGTAACGCCCCGCCCGTGCAGCCCCCGCGCTAAGCCGCTGCGGGCGAGTGCGGATGACGTGCAGTTTACGGGGTGTCCCCCGCCTCATCCCCCGATCGCCACCTTGACCTGTCGCGTACTATACCTAATTAGACAGAAGATAACCGTAGTATTCAGTATTGTAGAGCTATTGTAGTTGCACAGTAGGATACAAGGGGTAAATCCCATTTGTTCTATAACCTGATGTCATCGTGCAAGATGAAACTATTTTATGCTAAGTTGTTCCGTACAACAATTGACATTTTTCTTTCTGTAATTGTTCTATCGAGCGTAGCGAAACCAATGTATGGTTCTATCGAACAAAATAAACAAACATTTTTTCGTGTCGGAATATGATCAGGATCAGTGTGAGGGTTCTGTGCCCGACCCCCGGGTGCCCACGGACCCCCGGGTGCCCACGGGACCCCCGGGTGCCCACGGGACCCCCGGGTGCCCACGGGACCCCCGGGTGCCCACGGGACCCTGACAATGATCCCGATGACGTTAAAGAAAAGCAAGTTCGAGGTGAAATGCTAGTATGTGTTCAGTTCTATATGGAACTAATCAGGACTTGTCTCATTTTGTCCGATGACGTCAAGGTGTACGGAACAAATGGGACTTACGCTGATGTGTTACAAAATCCATATTCCGACAGCGAGTGAGTCGCGTGCTGCGTGCCCAGTGCTGCAGTGCTGCAGTGCTGCAGTGCAGCACAGTAGTCGCTAGCCGGTGTCGTGTCGCGCGGGACACGTGTGAAGGTGCGGCGACCCTCTTGTCTCAGTCGCCGACGGGTTGAGTGGCAGTTGCCTCCCCTCTTCATTAGGTCAGCAGTCAGCCGTCCTCGTGTTCACGTCGATGCCTGCTGTACGTAGAAAAGCACAAGTGAGTTCCGCAATTTTTGGCGCGAACTTACGAATTTTATTGTCAGTGACTCATCGTAGTGATTTCCTTGTATTCATATCGTTTTACAAAAAAGGGTAATATTATGATAAAATATGATGAATACGTTAGGTATTGAGTTTGATGTCGACGTGTGGGGTGAAGGCTGCGCGGTGACGTCACCCCGAGCCGCGGTCCACTGCAGCATCTCGCCAGTCGCGATGCTGCACAGTGCACCTAATCTATGATTGCGTGTGATGTGACCTCGCCGCTGAGCTTGTTTGTTGTTGTCACTTACGTACGTACGCTTGTCTTATCACTCAATGTCGGACCTACAATCATTTCCATACATTACCAAATCATAACACAATTATAATAATCTAACGTTGTAGATAACACTTATAATAATTATAATATATAAATAGGTATATGATCATGTGTGCGATAGATAACCGATGACTTGACTGGGAGTATACATAGAAGTCATTGCAGATACTACCTCGGTGTCGGTACTCACATGTGGTCACACGTCACACGTCACACGTCACACGTCACACGTCACACGTCACACTTCAAACGTACATTATATTATATTATTAACTGTATAGGAGTAAGTAGGTAGATATTATGTATAACTTAAATGCTTCGGTGCGACAACAACGTGTATTGTAGCTGGAAGAACGTCTCGTCTCCCGACGATGTCTCGTCGGCCGTCGCGCGCTTCGTAGGTCGTAGCCTCGTAGGTACACATCGGAGCAACAGGTGTTCGAGAGAGTTGCTTCGGTGCGACAACAACGTGTATTGTAGCTGGAAGAACGTCTCGTCTCCCGACGATGTCTCGTCGGCCGTCGCGCGCTTCGTAGGTCGTAGCCTCGTAGGTACACATCGGAGCAACAGGTGTTCGAGAGAGTTGCTTCGGTGCGACAACAACGTGTATTGTAGCTGGAAGAACGTCTCGTCTCCCGACGATGTCTCGTCGGCCGTCGCGCGCTTCGTAGGTCGTAGCCTCGTAGGTACACATCGGAGCAACAGGTGTTCGAGAGAGTTGCTTCGGTGCGACAACAACGTGTATTGTAGCTGGAAGAACGTCTCGTCTCCCGACGATGTCTCGTCGGCCGTCGCGCGCTTCGTAGGTCGTAGCCTCGTAGGTACACATCGGAGCAACAGGTGTTCGAGAGAGTTGCTTCGGTGCGACAACAACGTGTATTGTAGCTGGAAGAACGTCTCGTCTCCCGACGATGTCTCGTCGGCCGTCGCGCGCTTCGTAGGTCGTAGCCTCGTAGGTACACATCGGAGCAACAGGTGTTCGAGAGAGTTGCTTCGGTGCGACAACAACGTGTATTGTAGCTGGAAGAACGTCTCGTCTCCCGACGATGTCTCGTCGGCCGTCGCGCGCTTCGTAGGTCGTAGCCTCGTAGGTACACATCGGAGCAACAGGTGTTCGAGAGAGTTGCTTCGGTGCGACAACAACGTGTATTGTAGCTGGAAGAACGTCTCGTCTCCCGACGATGTCTCGTCGGCCGTCGCGCGCTTCGTAGGTCGTAGCCTCGTAGGTACACATCGGAGCAACAGGTGTTCGAGAGAGTTGCTTCGGTGCGACAACAACGTGTATTGTAGCTGGAAGAACGTCTCGTCTCCCGACGATGTCTCGTCGGCCGTCGCGCGCTTCGTAGGTCGTAGCCTCGTAGGTACACATCGGAGCAACAGGTGTTCGAGAGAGTTGCTTCGGTGCGACAACAACGTGTATTGTAGCTGGAAGAACGTCTCGTCTCCCGACGATGTCTCGTCGGCCGTCGCGCGCTTCGTAGGTCGTAGCCTCGTAGGTACACATCGGAGCAACAGGTGTTCGAGAGAGTTGCTTCGGTGCGACAACAACGTGTATTGTAGCTGGAAGAACGTCTCGTCTCCCGACGATGTCTCGTCGGCCGTCGCGCGCTTCGTAGGTCGTAGCCTCGTAGGTACACATCGGAGCAACAGGTGTTCGAGAGAGTTGCTTCGGTGCGACAACAACGTGTATTGTAGCTGGAAGAACGTCTCGTCTCCCGACGATGTCTCGTCGGCCGTCGCGCGCTTCGTAGGTCGTAGCCTCGTAGGTACACATCGGAGCAACAGGTGTTCGAGAGAGTTGCTTCGGTGCGACAACAACGTGTATTGTAGCTGGAAGAACGTCTCGTCTCCCGACGATGTCTCGTCGGCCGTCGCGCGCTTCGTAGGTCGTAGCCTCGTAGGTACACATCGGAGCAACAGGTGTTCGAGAGAGTTGCTTCGGTGCGACAACAACGTGTATTGTAGCTGGAAGAACGTCTCGTCTCCCGACGATGTCTCGTCGGCCGTCGCGCGCTTCGTAGGTCGTAGCCTCGTAGGTACACATCGGAGCAACAGGTGTTCGAGAGAGTTGCTTCGGTGCGACAACAACGTGTATTGTAGCTGGAAGAACGTCTCGTCTCCCGACGATGTCTCGTCGGCCGTCGCGCGCTTCGTAGGTCGTAGCCTCGTAGGTACACATCGGAGCAACAGGTGTTCGAGAGAGTTGCTTCGGTGCGACAACAACGTGTATTGTAGCTGGAAGAACGTCTCGTCTCCCGACGATGTCTCGTCGGCCGTCGCGCGCTTCGTAGGTCGTAGCCTCGTAGGTACACATCGGAGCAACAGGTGTTCGAGAGAGTTGCTTCGGTGCGACAACAACGTGTATTGTAGCTGGAAGAACGTCTCGTCTCCCGACGATGTCTCGTCGGCCGTCGCGCGCTTCGTAGGTCGTAGCCTCGTAGGTACACATCGGAGCAACAGGTGTTCGAGAGAGTTGCTTCGGTGCGACAACAACGTGTATTGTAGCTGGAAGAACGTCTCGTCTCCCGACGATGTCTCGTCGGCCGTCGCGCGCTTCGTAGGTCGTAGCCTCGTAGGTACACATCGGAGCAACAGGTGTTCGAGAGAGTTGCTTCGGTGCGACAACAACGTGTATTGTAGCTGGAAGAACGTCTCGTCTCCCGACGATGTCTCGTCGGCCGTCGCGCGCTTCGTAGGTCGTAGCCTCGTAGGTACACATCGGAGCAACAGGTGTTCGAGAGAGTTGCTTCGGTGCGACAACAACGTGTATTGTAGCTGGAAGAACGTCTCGTCTCCCGACGATGTCTCGTCGGCCGTCGCGCGCTTCGTAGGTCGTAGCCTCGTAGGTACACATCGGAGCAACAGGTGTTCGAGAGAGTTGCTTCGGTGCGACAACAACGTGTATTGTAGCTGGAAGAACGTCTCGTCTCCCGACGATGTCTCGTCGGCCGTCGCGCGCTTCGTAGGTCGTAGCCTCGTAGGTACACATCGGAGCAACAGGTGTTCGAGAGAGTTGCTTCGGTGCGACAACAACGTGTATTGTAGCTGGAAGAACGTCTCGTCTCCCGACGATGTCTCGTCGGCCGTCGCGCGCTTCGTAGGTCGTAGCCTCGTAGGTACACATCGGAGCAACAGGTGTTCGAGAGAGTTGCTTCGGTGCGACAACAACGTGTATTGTAGCTGGAAGAACGTCTCGTCTCCCGACGATGTCTCGTCGGCCGTCGCGCGCTTCGTAGGTCGTAGCCTCGTAGGTACACATCGGAGCAACAGGTGTTCGAGAGAGTTGCTTCGGTGCGACAACAACGTGTATTGTAGCTGGAAGAACGTCTCGTCTCCCGACGATGTCTCGTCGGCCGTCGCGCGCTTCGTAGGTCGTAGCCTCGTAGGTACACATCGGAGCAACAGGTGTTCGAGAGAGTTGCTTCGGTGCGACAACAACGTGTATTGTAGCTGGAAGAACGTCTCGTCTCCCGACGATGTCTCGTCGGCCGTCGCGCGCTTCGTAGGTCGTAGCCTCGTAGGTACACATCGGAGCAACAGGTGTTCGAGAGAGTTGGTCGATACAGGGCATACCATTTACTTACACTTGTAATTTCGTGTAGCATCATACATCTATCTAAATATATAAAAGAGAAATACCACCCACTCACTGACTGACTAATCACGAAATCCCCCTCTAAGGGGGGGTCGAAAGTTGTATGCAAGTCCTATGTTTTTGGAGTTAGAGACGTGAAAATCGACATTTAGGTTAGGTAGGTTAGGCTTTAAATAATAAAAATCTGTATAATTCAATTTAGGAAATTCCCCCCTTAAGGGTGTTAAAATAGGGGGGCAATGTTTTTATAGAAAAGTTTTAACAATTGTTATTTTTACTTGAAATTTGAAATGTAGGCTATTTCTAGGGGGTAGGTATCAGATAAGAAAGGATCTAACTAAATTCCCCCCTAAGGGAGTAAAATGGGGGTGGAAGGATTATATGAAAATCCTATGTTGAAGTTAGAGATATGAAAATTGGCATTTAGGTATTCCGGGTTCCGTGTCTTAAGGTGAGACTGAGTGAGTAGGCAAGTGAGGCCTTTTGCAGCGGGAAAATTTCAGATCTCATGAGAAACAGTACGCGGACGAAGTCGCGGGCATCTGCTAGTACAAATATTATACAGACGTTGTAAACATATTTGAACCCTGTGTGACACGTGTTTAACTTCAGTTAGAGACTAATTATTATGATGCCCGTGACTTCCGTAGTATCAGTACCCTTGTTATAAATGCAAAAGTGTGTTTGTTTGTCCTTCAATCACATCGCAACGAAGCAACGGATCGACCAGATTTTTTGCACGGATATAGAGAGTGACATAGGCTACTTTTTATCCCGGAAAATCAAGGAGTTCCCCCGGGATTTTAAAAACCTAAATCCACGCGAACGAAGTCGCGGGCATCAGCTAGTCTATTTATGAATAGTGAAATAGTTCATGTTTCTATGTAGTCTAAAGCCGAAAGCTCCGTCGCTTCTAGAATCTAGGCTCATCAACCCTCAGATTTGGGGCAGCTGAGAAAATTCAAGTTCAAACATTGAATTCATTACTCGAAGCCATCAAATATACCATTTTCCAAGTGTGATACATATTCATGTCCCCTCCTCACTTTATAAGTCTACACTGCATTCCAAGTGTGATACATATTCATGTCCCCTCCTCACTTTATAAGTCTACACTGCATTCCAAGTGTGATACATATTCATGTCCCCTCCTCACTTTATAAGTCTACACTGCATTCCAAGTGTGATACATATTCATGTCCCCTCCTCACTTCATAAGTCTACACTGCATTCCAAGTGTGATACATATTCATGTCCCCTCCTCACTTCAAGTCTACACTGCATTCCAAGTGTGATACATATTCATGTCCCCTCCTCACTTCATAAGTCTACACTGCATTCTATCAGCCTCACTAATGGGTGTTCCTCAAGGCTCTATTCTAGGTCCTTTCATGTTCTTCATACATAAACGATTTACCACATTTTGTCCAAAATACTTGCGATATTGTACTATTTGCTGATGATACGTCTTTTAAAGTTGAAAGAAATAAAGACAATTTTGACGATGTAAGTAGTGCCATATCCCAATGCAAAAAAAACTAAGTGTGTTGAATTCGCACTGCCCAATACAAAGAACACAAGTAACATTAATTTAATGATAAATAACGATACATTGAAAATAGAAGAGACTACAACATTTTTGGGGATAACCTTAGATGCGAAGCTTCAATGGGGCACCCATATATCAACTCTTGCTAGCAAATTGAGCTCTGCCGCTTACGCTGTTAGAAAGATTCGGCAGTTAACTGACGTGGAAACCGCAAAGATAGTATAAATTTAATAAAATTCCCTTGAATGGGAAGCTGGAAGAAATATCTGTTTAGAGATAAGCATTTCCAATGTAACTTAATTTATTATTACTTTGTAACTACAATTTTGGTACATGAAAAATAAAAATAAATAAATATATTTTGCTTACTTCCATAGTATTATGTTTTATGGAATCTTAATATGGGGTAAAGCGGCAGATATTGGGAGAATTTTTGAATTACAAAAAAGGGCAATACGCGCAATTTATAACTTAAGACCACGCGATTCCCTTCGAGAGAAGGAAATAGATATCCTTACTGTAGCCTCTCAATATATTTATAATAACATAATTTTTGTAAGACAAAATATTCTTAGTTACAAGAAAATTGGTGATCTACACAATAGGCTAACTAGAAACAGAGACAAACTTGCAGCTCCTGCCTTCCGCCTCAGGAAAGTCCAAAAGTCATTTGTGGGTATGGGTATTACCTTTTATAATAAAATCCCGCAAACTATTTTGGACTTACCTTTGCACAAGTTTAAAAAAATCTATTAAAAATATGCTCCTGAACAAAGCATATTACACAATTGAAGATTATCTAAATGATAAAAGAGCGTGGATTTGACCTGCAGCTCGTTCCGGCAACGCACAATACTGCAAATACTATTTTATATATGGCATAATCTTGTACCTTTATCAAATATTTGAAAAGAGCAACCGCCGAGTTTCTTGCTGGTTCTTCTCGGTAGGAAAGGCATTCCGAACCAGTGGTAGATGCATCCGACTATTCGTAAGTACTTGTAAAAGTTTATACGAATAAAAAAGATTTTTATTTTATTTATTTATTTATTTATTCCAAGTGTGATACATATTCATGTCCCCTCCTCACTTCATAAGTCTACACTGCATTCCAAGTGTGATACATATTCATGTCCCCTCCTCACTTCATAAGTTTACACTGCATTCCAAGTGTGATACATATTCATGTCCCCTCCTCACTTCATAAGTCTACACTGCATTCCAAGTGTGATACATATTCATGTCCCCTCCTCACTTCATAAGTCTACACTGCATTCCAAGTGTGATACATATTCATGTCCCCTCCTCACTTCATAAGTCTACACTGCATTCCAAGTGTGATACATATTCATGTCCCCTCCTCACTTCATAAGTCTACACTGCATTCCAAGTGTGATACATATTCATGTCCCCTCCTCACTTCATAAGTCTACACTCCACGGCACCTGTTCTCATTATTGTCCTAAATTCTCGGAACTCGTACACTAAATTGTCTTGCTAGTATTTTTTTCTCAGATTCTAAGCAACAGTAGGTATTTCATATAGTAGGTAACGCAAAATGTGTTGAGATAAGTAATTATATTAAGTACTTAGGCAAGTGGCGAAGGCGCTAACGCCGCGCGCCGCCGCGCCCCGTGACTGGCTCTGAGAGCCTCCACTGTCGCGACCTACCCTCGTCTGATTCTGTAGGCAGTACACTGTATCCCCACATACCATGCCGAGATGCTTGCGTGGACGCCCTACTCTTGCTGGCTCTTCTCGGTAGAGAATTCTCGGTATTCCAAACCAGTGGTAGATGCATTTCACGATTCAAAAGTAGTTACTTGTGAAAGTTTTATTGAATAAAAAATATTTTTATTTTATATTTATTTTATAGTCATGTATTCCGTAGCTGTAGACAATCTACTTCCTCGACTTTATTCATTTTTTTGCTAACAGAGGGGAAATGTTAATCTTTATCGAGAGATGCAGGTTTGCGTACAATGCCTCGTGCTGCAGTGCTGCACAAAGCTCTGCCTGTGATGCGTCGCAAGCTGCAGTGCTGCAACTTCGCGAGGCTCCGACTTCCGTCACTGTCTTTCTTTTTTCAGCCTTCTCATTTTTGCAGAACATAGAGGCGGACTTTATTTGGATAGCAGCGTGAATATTAGTGAATAGCTCTTTGTACATACTTAATGTGTGAGGCGAGTGCGGAGTGCGGACGCGGCGGCGGAGTGCGGAGTGCGGAGTGCGGACGCGGCGGCGGAGTGCGGAGTGCGGAGTGCGGACGTAACAGGTTGCTGCCTCTTATTGATTCGTCTTACGCAACAGATGCCCACTCCAAATATCAAAGCAGTTTTAGCAATAGCTGAAAATAGGCTAGTTGACACTTTTTTTAAGTTGGTCTTAAATGGTTAATATTTGTCCTATTAGATCAAAAAAATTAACACTATATTTTTTTGCGCCCTAAAAACCGTAAAACTTTAATTTAAAAATATATTTTTCTTAGACAGCTGAAAACACTGTCGGCCATGTTTGACCGATAGATTATCTGTGCTCTGATGTCATGCATTTGTAAACAACAGCATAACCTCCCAAAGTTTAATAAACATGACTTCTATACTAGTTTACATGAAAAATATAGTAAATATCGTTATTGTATCATCCGAGAATGTAAAAACGCATCGATAAAGACCACAGGAAAGTTGTGGATTAGAGTGCCCAGTGAAATAAATATACGTAACACGCGAAGACTTGCTTAAAGGGATCCTATATGACTAACGACTTCAACCCAAATTTATTTTTGCAAAGATCACTTTGTTGTAAGTCTTACTTAATAACTTATTCAATTTATAAAGAGAAAACGATATTTTTTTACGTTTACTATGAGTTTTTAGAAATATATAAAAACTAGCTTATGCTCGTGACGTCGCCCGCGTGGACTTCATAAATTTCAAACCCCCATTAACCCACTCAGGGGTGGAATTTCAAAAAATCTTTTCCTAGTGGATACCTTCTCTTTACCTACAAAGAACACACCCACTAAATTTTCATGTATCTAGGACCAGCTGTTTAGATGTTTAGGCTGTGCGTTGATATATAAGTTAGTCAGGACTTTAAATTTTATATATATGGATACTACGTTAGTCCCCGCGTGACATAGAGATGACATTTCTTTGTTTACATATTTAATGACGTCACATCATGGCTGACAGCGTTTTCTGCGTTTCAAATAAAAATAAAAACTGTATTTTTTTAAATTGGATTTATATATCCATCCTGCGTTTTTAATAATTGTTATTGATATATTTCGTTGTCTTAAGCAAAATACTATAATAAATAATCATTTATTGGATGAAATTAGATATGAGTCAAGTAGCCTATTGAGGAAATAAACATTTTGCCTGCTCGTTAATTTTCGTACGTGCTTATTTCTCGTAGGTAGGTAGGTAGGTAGGTAGGTAGGTAGGTAGGTAGGTAGGTAGGTAGGTAGGTAGGTAGGTAGGTAGGTAGCGCCACATTTTTTTTTGAATTATCGCCCATAAATGGTGTAGATTTTGAAATACTGATGTTTCTAAAAAATTATGTTACGCAATACGACTAAACCAATAATACATTTTTCTTATGGAGGAAAAATGCCTTATTTTTAAAATTTCTACGTTTTTGTTGAAAGGCAAAAACTGCCTTTTGGGGTTGGAGCCTGGAGGGCAGAAAGTATGTTAGGTCGTATTTGCAAAACGCTTAGTATTATATCGACAGATTTGGTAACATCGCCAAGGTTCGGGCACTCGGCACTTGGCAGTGATATCCGAACATTGTAATCTGTCGGGGTTCCGGCGCCGCGGGGCTTCGGCAATCAGCCCGCGCAAATCACGATATCATTTACCCCTAATTATATTACGTACACCCCAGAGCGCCCGGCGCCCGGCGCCCGGCGCCCGGCGCCCGGCGCCCGGCGCCCGGCGCCCTAGGCAGGCATACCATAGGCGACTCTCTAGCAGCCATATTAAAAAAATTACTAACTAACTACTCCGTCAATTATGAACCGATTTTGATGATTCTTTTTTTGTTTTGTAGGACATACTTCCGAGGTGGTCCCATTTTAATTTAGTAAAGATCTGATGAATATCTTCGGAGATGGAGAACGGAACTCCTCAACGGATAAGAGTAAATTGCTCGCGATCAGTGTAATAGCTTAGTAAACAGTAGGGTTTTAACCAGGTATAGCATATTTTTAACCGACTTGAAAAAAGGAGGAGTTTCTCAATTCGAATGTGTCTTTTTGTATGTTTATTACGCGATTTCTTCGCCAAATATGAACCGATTTATAATGATTCTTTGAAACAGTAGGTTTTTAACCAGGCATATCATATTTTAGTACAATGGGGCCACTAAAAATTGTGAAATAAAAAAATTTCAAAAAAAATAAAAACCGACTTCAATATCCACCAACACTAAAAAGTAAAAAATAATTTAATTTATTACCCAATATATTATGTATACAAGAGTTATTGTAGTTCTATAGTAATATTTTTTGGAGTCGGTGCCAATGAGGAGTCGCAAAACACTATGAAGAGTAGGTAGGATAGACGGTTCGTGCGGCTAATTGGCACCGGCTCCAAAAAATATTACTAAAGAAATACAATAACTCTTGTATAATTTTATAATATAGTAAGTAATATTTTTTTTTTTTATGTTAAATTCATATAGAATCCGGTTCCGGTGTAAGCACGAGGTATACTTACATGCGACTACCGACTACCTAGTATGATTCTCATATGTATAGTTTTACGAGAAAGTACCTAGAGGCTCCAGTAGGTATGTATCTACCTACTCCTAGATCAAAGAAAGTAAAAAAATCCTGCGAATCGGTCCAGAAATTTCTAAGAAATTGGAATAGATAAACCTAGAAGAAAAAATTGCGCTAAATTGAGAACCGCCTCCTTTGTGGAAGTCGGTTAAGTCCACCGAGTGGACGTTTCCACTGCATCGACACTCAAATCTATAATAGTTTAACAGTAAAACATGGAACTTTGTTGACGTTAGGTAGGTTATAGGTACCTACTTATTAACAATGACTATATAAAATATACAATAGGCACAACTGAAATAATAAGCCATGACGCACATGTGAGAGAAGTACGAGCAAGTAGCAAGCAGCAAGTAGCAAGTAGCAAGTAGCAAGTGGCGACTGAAACAAGTTGGCGAATGTTTGCTGACGAGGAAAACGAACAGCTGGGAATCCGTTGTCAATTATGATTTGTGAATTTGTGATTGCAACCTAAAAACTAACTCACTACTTACTAAGTAAAAATAAGTAGGTACTTAGCATATTTTCATTATTTAACTAGCTGATGCCCGCGACTTCCCGGAAAATCAGAATTTCGTGGGAACTCTGATTTTCCGGGATAAAAGAGTAGCACATTCGCAGTAGCCCAGGTCTTTTACTAAGTATATCCATGCAAAACATCACGTCCATCCGTTGCGACGCGATTGGAGGATAAACCAACAAACAAACTCGGTTACTAAAGGACCAATTCTAAAATTTGTCTGATATGTACTTATTGACATCCTCACTTGACACTTGACACTCGACACTCGACACTCGACACCCACACGGGGCTGTTCATAGTTGTCATGAACCACACAGCTTAGCCTCTACGGTGGTCGTCCGATCGTCCCACCTGCGACCCTAGGGCCTAGTGCCTAGTAGCAGGTCTCCTACTACCTACCTACTAGGTACATACAGCAGCTTTCGAAGTGCGGAACTTTGGTCTCAATCCTATGATACTGCCTACAGTCTTTGTCTGCGCACGGACAACGTACAAGCAAGTAAACCAGACAACTTTCAGTTTTATATAACAGTAGATGGAGATCAGAACATCTCAAACGTAGGCAACAATACAGCTCTGCGCTCCAGCAGGTCCGCGCGTCAGACGTTCCTCCGACGGACAATAGCAGTGTGCATACAACGACAAGAGTACACACAAGTTGTGATAGCTGATTGTGCGGCTAACAGTGAGTTATTGAAGAGTTTGATAAACAAATAGTGCATTGTGCGTCGCGCGTCGGGCGCTAACCTCGCCTTGTCTGCACGAGTAGCAAGTTGCAGCAGTGTCCACCGTGCACCTGCCTGACGCCTGTGTCACATCACAGGTAGCGCCGCGGGTCGTAGGTATAGCGGCGTCGGGCGCTAACCTCGCCTTGTCTGCACGAGTAGCAAGTTGCAGCAGTGTCCACCGTGCACCTGCCTGACGCCTGTGTCACATCACAGGTAGCGCCGCGGGTCGTAGGTATAGCGGCGTCGGGCGCTAACCTCGCCTTGTCTGCACGAGTAGCAAGTTGCAGCAGTGTCCACCGTGCACCTGCCTGACGCCTGTGTCACATCACAGGTAGCGCCGCGGGTCGTAGGTATAGCGGCGTCGGGCGCTAACCTCGCCTTGTCTGCACGAGTAGCAAGTTGCAGCAGTGTCCACCGTGCACCTGCCTGACGCCTGTGTCACATCACAGGTAGCGCCGCGGGTCGTAGGTATAGCGGCGTCGGGCGCTAACCTCGCCTTGTCTGCACGAGTAGCAAGTTGCAGCAGTGTCCACCGTGCACCTGCCTGACGCCTGTGTCACATCACAGGTAGCGCCGCGGGTCGTAGGTATAGCGGCGTCGGGCGCTAACCTCGCCTTGTCTGCACGAGTAGCAAGTTGCAGCAGTGTCCACCGTGCACCTGCCTGACGCCTGTGTCACATCACAGGTAGCGCCGCGGGTCGTAGGTATAGCGGCGTCGGGCGCTAACCTCGCCTTGTCTGCACGAGTAGCAAGTTGCAGCAGTGTCCACCGTGCACCTGCCTGACGCCTGTGTCACATCACAGGTAGCGCCGCGGGTCGTAGGTATAGCGGCGTCGGGCGCTAACCTCGCCTTGTCTGCACGAGTAGCAAGTTGCAGCAGTGTCCACCGTGCACCTGCCTGACGCCTGTGTCACATCACAGGTAGCGCCGCGGGTCGTAGGTATAGCGGCGTCGGGCGCTAACCTCGCCTTGTCTGCACGAGTAGCAAGTTGCAGCAGTGTCCACCGTGCACCTGCCTGACGCCTGTGTCACATCACAGGTAGCGCCGCGGGTCGTAGGTATAGCGGCGTCGGGCGCTAACCTCGCCTTGTCTGCACGAGTAGCAAGTTGCAGCAGTGTCCACCGTGCACCTGCCTGACGCCTGTGTCACATCACAGGTAGCGCCGCGGGTCGTAGGTATAGCGGCGTCGGGCGCTAACCTCGCCTTGTCTGCACGAGTAGCAAGTTGCAGCAGTGTCCACCGTGCACCTGCCTGACGCCTGTGTCACATCACAGGTAGCGCCGCGGGTCGTAGGTATAGCGGCGTCGGGCGCTAACCTCGCCTTGTCTGCACGAGTAGCAAGTTGCAGCAGTGTCCACCGTGCACCTGCCTGACGCCTGTGTCACATCACAGGTAGCGCCGCGGGTCGTAGGTATAGCGGCGTCGGGCGCTAACCTCGCCTTGTCTGCACGAGTAGCAAGTTGCAGCAGTGTCCACCGTGCACCTGCCTGACGCCTGTGTCACATCACAGGTAGCGCCGCGGGTCGTAGGTATAGCGGCGTCGGGCGCTAACCTCGCCTTGTCTGCACGAGTAGCAAGTTGCAGCAGTGTCCACCGTGCACCTGCCTGACGCCTGTGTCACATCACAGGTAGCGCCGCGGGTCGTAGGTATAGCGGCGTCGGGCGCTAACCTCGCCTTGTCTGCACGAGTAGCAAGTTGCAGCAGTGTCCACCGTGCACCTGCCTGACGCCTGTGTCACATCACAGGTAGCGCCGCGGGTCGTAGGTATAGCGGCGTCGGGCGCTAACCTCGCCTTGTCTGCACGAGTAGCAAGTTGCAGCAGTGTCCACCGTGCACCTGCCTGACGCCTGTGTCACATCACAGGTAGCGCCGCGGGTCGTAGGTATAGCGGCGTCGGGCGCTAACCTCGCCTTGTCTGCACGAGTAGCAAGTTGCAGCAGTGTCCACCGTGCACCTGCCTGACGCCTGTGTCACATCACAGGTAGCGCCGCGGGTCGTAGGTATAGCGGCCGTCGGGCGCTAACCTCGCCTTGTCTGCACGAGTAGCAAGTTGCAGCAGTGTCCACCGTGCACCTGCCTGACGCCTGTGTCACATCACAGGTAGCGCCGCGGGTCGTAGGTATAGCGGCGTCGGGCGCTAACCTCGCCTTGTCTGCACGAGTAGCAAGTTGCAGCAGTGTCCACCGTGCACCTGCCTGACGCCTGTGTCACATCACAGGTAGCGCCGCGGGTCGTAGGTATAGCGGCGTCGGGCGCTAACCTCGCCTTGTCTGCACGAGTAGCAAGTTGCAGCAGTGTCCACCGTGCACCTGCCTGACGCCTGTGTCACATCACAGGTAGCGCCGCGGGTCGTAGGTATAGCGGCGTCGGGCGCTAACCTCGCCTTGTCTGCACGAGTAGCAAGTTGCAGCAGTGTCCACCGTGCACCTGCCTGACGCCTGTGTCACATCACAGGTAGCGCCGCGGGTCGTAGGTATAGCGGCGTCGGGCGCTAACCTCGCCTTGTCTGCACGAGTAGCAAGTTGCAGCAGTGTCCACCGTGCACCTGCCTGACGCCTGTGTCACATCACAGGTAGCGCCGCGGGTCGTAGGTATAGCGGCGTCGGGCGCTAACCTCGCCTTGTCTGCACGAGTAGCAAGTTGCAGCAGTGTCCACCGTGCACCTGCCTGACGCCTGTGTCACATCACAGGTAGCGCCGCGGGTCGTAGGTATAGCGGCGTCGGGCGCTAACCTCGCCTTGTCTGCACGAGTAGCAAGTTGCAGCAGTGTCCACCGTGCACCTGCCTGACGCCTGTGTCACATCACAGGTAGCGCCGCGGGTCGTAGGTATAGCGGCGTCGGGCGCTAACCTCGCCTTGTCTGCACGAGTAGCAAGTTGCAGCAGTGTCCACCGTGCACCTGCCTGACGCCTGTGTCACATCACAGGTAGCGCCGCGGGTCGTAGGTATAGCGGCGTCGGGCGCTAACCTCGCCTTGTCTGCACGAGTAGCAAGTTGCAGCAGTGTCCACCGTGCACCTGCCTGACGCCTGTGTCACATCACAGGTAGCGCCGCGGGTCGTAGGTATAGCGGCGTCGGGCGCTAACCTCGCCTTGTCTGCACGAGTAGCAAGTTGCAGCAGTGTCCACCGTGCACCTGCCTGACGCCTGTGTCACATCACAGGTAGCGCCGCGGGTCGTAGGTATAGCGGCGTCGGGCGCTAACCTCGCCTTGTCTGCACGAGTAGCAAGTTGCAGCAGTGTCCACCGTGCACCTGCCTGACGCCTGTGTCACATCACAGGTAGCGCCGCGGGTCGTAGGTATAGCGGCGTCGGGCGCTAACCTCGCCTTGTCTGCACGAGTAGCAAGTTGCAGCAGTGTCCACCGTGCACCTGCCTGACGCCTGTGTCACATCACAGGTAGCGCCGCGGGTCGTAGGTATAGCGCCGTCGGGCGCTAACCTCGCCTTGTCTGCACGAGTAGCAAGTTGCAGCAGTGTCCACCGTGCACCTGCCTGACGCCTGTGTCACATCACAGGTAGCGCCGCGGGTCGTAGGTATAGCGGCGTCGGGCGCTAACCTCGCCTTGTCTGCACGAGTAGCAAGTTGCAGCAGTGTCCACCGTGCACCTGCCTGACGCCTGTGTCACATCACAGGTAGCGCCGCGGGTCGTAGGTATAGCGGCGTCGGGCGCTAACCTCGCCTTGTCTGCACGAGTAGCAAGTTGCAGCAGTGTCCACCGTGCACCTGCCTGACGCCTGTGTCACATCACAGGTAGCGCCGCGGGTCGTAGGTATAGCGGCGTCGGGCGCTAACCTCGCCTTGTCTGCACGAGTAGCAAGTTGCAGCAGTGTCCACCGTGCACCTGCCTGACGCCTGTGTCACATCACAGGTAGCGCCGCGGGTCGTAGGTATAGCGGCGTCGGGCGCTAACCTCGCCTTGTCTGCACGAGTAGCAAGTTGCAGCAGTGTCCACCGTGCACCTGCCTGACGCCTGTGTCACATCACAGGTAGCGCCGCGGGTCGTAGGTATAGCGGCGTCGGGCGCTAACCTCGCCTTGTCTGCACGAGTAGCAAGTTGCAGCAGTGTCCACCGTGCACCTGCCTGACGCCTGTGTCACATCACAGGTAGCGCCGCGGGTCGTAGGTATAGCGGCGTCGGGCGCTAACCTCGCCTTGTCTGCACGAGTAGCAAGTTGCAGCAGTGTCCACCGTGCACCTGCCTGACGCCTGTGTCACATCACAGGTAGCGCCGCGGGTCGTAGGTATAGCGGCGTCGGGCGCTAACCTCGCCTTGTCTGCACGAGTAGCAAGTTGCAGCAGTGTCCACCGTGCACCTGCCTGACGCCTGTGTCACATCACAGGTAGCGCCGCGGGTCGTAGGTATAGCGGCGTCGGGCGCTAACCTCGCCTTGTCTGCACGAGTAGCAAGTTGCAGCAGTGTCCACCGTGCACCTGCCTGACGCCTGTGTCACATCACAGGTAGCGCCGCGGGTCGTAGGTATAGCGGCGTCGGGCGCTAACCTCGCCTTGTCTGCACGAGTAGCAAGTTGCAGCAGTGTCCACCGTGCACCTGCCTGACGCCTGTGTCACATCACAGGTAGCGCCGCGGGTCGTAGGTATAGCGGCGTCGGGCGCTAACCTCGCCTTGTCTGCACGAGTAGCAAGTTGCAGCAGTGTCCACCGTGCACCTGCCTGACGCCTGTGTCACATCACAGGTAGCGCCGCGGGTCGTAGGTATAGCGGCGTCGGGCGCTAACCTCGCCTTGTCTGCACGAGTAGCAAGTTGCAGCAGTGTCCACCGTGCACCTGCCTGACGCCTGTGTCACATCACAGGTAGCGCCGCGGGTCGTAGGTATAGCGGCGTCGGGCGCTAACCTCGCCTTGTCTGCACGAGTAGCAAGTTGCAGCAGTGTCCACCGTGCACCTGCCTGACGCCTGTGTCACATCACAGGTAGCGCCGCGGGTCGTAGGTATAGCGGCGTCGGGCGCTAACCTCGCCTTGTCTGCACGAGTAGCAAGTTGCAGCAGTGTCCACCGTGCACCTGCCTGACGCCTGTGTCACATCACAGGTAGCGCCGCGGGTCGTAGGTATAGCGGCGTCGGGCGCTAACCTCGCCTTGTCTGCACGAGTAGCAAGTTGCAGCAGTGTCCACCGTGCACCTGCCTGACGCCTGTGTCACATCACAGGTAGCGCCGCGGGTCGTAGGTATAGCGGCGTCGGGCGCTAACCTCGCCTTGTCTGCACGAGTAGCAAGTTGCAGCAGTGTCCACCGTGCACCTGCCTGACGCCTGTGTCACATCACAGGTAGCGCCGCGGGTCGTAGGTATAGCGGCGTCGGGCGCTAACCTCGCCTTGTCTGCACGAGTAGCAAGTTGCAGCAGTGTCCACCGTGCACCTGCCTGACGCCTGTGTCACATCACAGGTAGCGCCGCGGGTCGTAGGTATAGCGGCGTCGGGCGCTAACCTCGCCTTGTCTGCACGAGTAGCAAGTTGCAGCAGTGTCCACCGTGCACCTGCCTGACGCCTGTGTCACATCACAGGTAGCGCCGCGGGTCGTAGGTATAGCGGCGTCGGGCGCTAACCTCGCCTTGTCTGCACGAGTAGCAAGTTGCAGCAGTGTCCACCGTGCACCTGCCTGACGCCTGTGTCACATCACAGGTAGCGCCGCGGGTCGTAGGTATAGCGGCGTCGGGCGCTAACCTCGCCTTGTCTGCACGAGTAGCAAGTTGCAGCAGTGTCCACCGTGCACCTGCCTGACGCCTGTGTCACATCACAGGTAGCGCCGCGGGTCGTAGGTATAGCGGCGTCGGGCGCTAACCTCGCCTTGTCTGCACGAGTAGCAAGTTGCAGCAGTGTCCACCGTGCACCTGCCTGACGCCTGTGTCACATCACAGGTAGCGCCGCGGGTCGTAGGTATAGCGGCGTCGGGCGCTAACCTCGCCTTGTCTGCACGAGTAGCAAGTTGCAGCAGTGTCCACCGTGCACCTGCCTGACGCCTGTGTCACATCACAGGTAGCGCCGCGGGTCGTAGGTATAGCGGCGTCGGGCGCTAACCTCGCCTTGTCTGCACGAGTAGCAAGTTGCAGCAGTGTCCACCGTGCACCTGCCTGACGCCTGTGTCACATCACAGGTAGCGCCGCGGGTCGTAGGTATAGCGGCGTCGGGCGCTAACCTCGCCTTGTCTGCACGAGTAGCAAGTTGCAGCAGTGTCCACCGTGCACCTGCCTGACGCCTGTGTCACATCACAGGTAGCGCCGCGGGTCGTAGGTATAGCGGCGTCGGGCGCTAACCTCGCCTTGTCTGCACGAGTAGCAAGTTGCAGCAGTGTCCACCGTGCACCTGCCTGACGCCTGTGTCACATCACAGGTAGCGCCGCGGGTCGTAGGTATAGCGGCGTCGGGCGCTAACCTCGCCTTGTCTGCACGAGTAGCAAGTTGCAGCAGTGTCCACCGTGCACCTGCCTGACGCCTGTGTCACATCACAGGTAGCGCCGCGGGTCGTAGGTATAGCGGCGTCGGGCGCTAACCTCGCCTTGTCTGCACGAGTAGCAAGTTGCAGCAGTGTCCACCGTGCACCTGCCTGACGCCTGTGTCACATCACAGGTAGCGCCGCGGGTCGTAGGTATAGCGGCGTCGGGCGCTAACCTCGCCTTGTCTGCACGAGTAGCAAGTTGCAGCAGTGTCCACCGTGCACCTGCCTGACGCCTGTGTCACATCACAGGTAGCGCCGCGGGTCGTAGGTATAGCGGCGTCGGGCGCTAACCTCGCCTTGTCTGCACGAGTAGCAAGTTGCAGCAGTGTCCACCGTGCACCTGCCTGACGCCTGTGTCACATCACAGGTAGCGCCGCGGGTCGTAGGTATAGCGGCGTCGGGCGCTAACCTCGCCTTGTCTGCACGAGTAGCAAGTTGCAGCAGTGTCCACCGTGCACCTGCCTGACGCCTGTGTCACATCACAGGTAGCGCCGCGGGTCGTAGGTATAGCGGCGTCGGGCGCTAACCTCGCCTTGTCTGCACGAGTAGCAAGTTGCAGCAGTGTCCACCGTGCACCTGCCTGACGCCTGTGTCACATCACAGGTAGCGCCGCGGGTCGTAGGTATAGCGGCGTCGGGCGCTAACCTCGCCTTGTCTGCACGAGTAGCAAGTTGCAGCAGTGTCCACCGTGCACCTGCCTGACGCCTGTGTCACATCACAGGTAGCGCCGCGGGTCGTAGGTATAGCGGCGTCGGGCGCTAACCTCGCCTTGTCTGCACGAGTAGCAAGTTGCAGCAGTGTCCACCGTGCACCTGCCTGACGCCTGTGTCACATCACAGGTAGCGCCGCGGGTCGTAGGTATAGCGGCGTCGGGCGCTAACCTCGCCTTGTCTGCACGAGTAGCAAGTTGCAGCAGTGTCCACCGTGCACCTGCCTGACGCCTGTGTCACATCACAGGTAGCGCCGCGGGTCGTAGGTATAGCGGCGTCGGGCGCTAACCTCGCCTTGTCTGCACGAGTAGCAAGTTGCAGCAGTGTCCACCGTGCACCTGCCTGACGCCTGTGTCACATCACAGGTAGCGCCGCGGGTCGTAGGTATAGCGGCGTCGGGCGCTAACCTCGCCTTGTCTGCACGAGTAGCAAGTTGCAGCAGTGTCCACCGTGCACCTGCCTGACGCCTGTGTCACATCACAGGTAGCGCCGCGGGTCGTAGGTATAGCGGCGTCGGGCGCTAACCTCGCCTTGTCTGCACGAGTAGCAAGTTGCAGCAGTGTCCACCGTGCACCTGCCTGACGCCTGTGTCACATCACAGGGAGCGCCGCGGGTCGTAGGTATAGCGGCCGGCGGGCGCTAACCTCGCCTTGTCTGCACGAGTAGCAAGTTGCAGCAGTGTCCACCGTGCACCTGCCTGACGCCTGTGTCACATCACAGGTAGCGCCGCGGGTCGTAGGTATAGCGCCGTCGGGCGCTAACCTCGCCTTGTCTGCACGAGTAGCAAGTTGCAGCAGTGTCCACCGTGCACCTGCCTGACGCCTGTGTCACATCACAGGTAGCGCCGCGGGTCGTAGGTATAGCGCCGTCGGGCGCTAACCTCGCCTTGTCTGCACGAGTAGCAAGTTGCAGCAGTGTCCACCGTGCACCTGCCTGACGCCTGTGTCACATCACAGGTAGCGCCGCGGGTCGTAGGTATAGCGGCGTCGGGCGCTAACCTCGCCTTGTCTGCACGAGTAGCAAGTTGCAGCAGTGTCCACCGTGCACCTGCCTGACGCCTGTGTCACATCACAGGTAGCGCCGCGGGTCGTAGGTATAGCGGCGTCGGGCGCTAACCTCGCCTTGTCTGCACGAGTAGCAAGTTGCAGCAGTGTCCACCGTGCACCTGCCTGACGCCTGTGTCACATCACAGGTAGCGCCGCGGGTCGTAGGTATAGCGGCGTCGGGCGCTAACCTCGCCTTGTCTGCACGAGTAGCAAGTTGCAGCAGTGTCCACCGTGCACCTGCCTGACGCCTGTGTCACATCACAGGTAGCGCCGCGGGTCGTAGGTATAGCGGCGTCGGGCGCTAACCTCGCCTTGTCTGCACGAGTAGCAAGTTGCAGCAGTGTCCACCGTGCACCTGCCTGACGCCTGTGTCACATCACAGGTAGCGCACTACTCGGGGCAATCTGTTCCTCTTTCCCTCTCAGTGAGGAACGCCACAAAACGTAAGTTGTTTGTTCAACGCGCAAAGAGGAGCCTTTGAAATCGACATCCCAAAGTCAAATCATTTATTCATTAAAATATATATTGGAGGGTCGATATTGAAAGAGTTCTTACTGTCTGTAGACTCCGTGAAAAGAAACGTATGAGTTTTACTCTACGGAAGGTAGCCATCTTTATTTTAGTTGTCAGAGTTGGACTTTGACACGCACGAATTTTGTTGTCGTTCACAATTTTCTCTCGCGTTAAATTAATTAAGTATCAGATTATAGCTTAGCTAATTATTATTCTTTGAGATAGGTAGGTAGTTTCTTAATCGTGATATTTAATTCGGTGATTGTGATATAGTTAGAACAGTAATTGTTCGATGCTAATGTACATTGTGTTAAATCGTAACATCTAGTGCCATCCGGTGACTTTGTCTGCAAAGCACTATTAATAATGTTCGCGTAGTTGTTTGACGAATATGGAATACTAATTATTGGTGAATATTAGAGTAATTCGTGAGTTAACGTTTGGCTCAGTGGATATTATAAGGACATCCGTTAAGGTTATTTCTGCAGACGCTAGTGATTTAGAGTGTAATTGGAGATATACCGGCAGTTGAGATAATGATTAGTTTGAAGTGATAGTTTAGTGTGATAGTAACTTGAAGTTAACTTTGATAGTAGGTACCCGCTTTAGAATCGTATAACCCGGTTGGTAAAGAATCATTGATGACCCTCGAGTAATGTTGAAATGGATTAGACAATGAGTTGCCCATGAGATCGAGTAGCTTACATTCTACCTGGTTTCTGTTGTGATCGCTTATTTGGGTGGATAGTAGTCGTGGCGCGTGTGGCGCACGATGCTATGGTGTTCTGTATGCAGATGTGCACAGAGTGGAGAAGGTAGAGCTATTGCGATATTCTGAATTAGTAATGAGAAGTCAATTATAAGATCTGGTTTAGATCGTAAGAGAGTCGATGCAATGATCCTTTTAAGAGCGTTCATGAAGTTGTGATTGATTACCTTGAGATGATTAGATAACGGAGTAGGTCGTGACTTGATTGAGAGGTTGCAATAGCAATTGCGCCCTAATCACATGATGTAGTGTTTAGCTCAGGCTAGCTAGTTTAGAGTGAGGTGAGGGGTCGCTGTGAGGTGTGGTTGGAGGCGACCATAGGTAGGGTTAGGTTAGGGTGATCTGGTTGTGTTACGTTGATGGTTCCCATGTGCGATACGTTACTGAGAACTATTTGTAAAGAACATGGATTAAAGTACCTACTTATTAATTACTACCTTCTGATGTCGGCTAAAGATGAATAATAATTATCAGCCATCCTCCTGTTCTCCGACATATATATTTAAAAAACCGTCTTCCAAAACCACATACACGTGTAGAAACAAAAGTTATTTTTTACTTTGTTCTGGTTTTGGAAGTCGGTTTTTAAATATTTTATTTTATTTTAAGCTTTTTATCTCTCTATCTACTAATTGTTTGTTACCTAAAATATTAATTCACCAGCAAAACTTTCCAAATCCACACGGCTTAGGAGTTCAGTACCTTCCAGCATCAGTTGTCGTCGAGGAATTAGGACTTGGAGTCCAAGCAGAAGTCGTTGCTTGGTACCTAAAATATTAATTCACCAGCAAAACTTTCCAAATCCACACGGCTTAGGAGTTCAGTACCTTCCAGCATCAGTTGTCGTTGAGGAATTAGGACTTGGAGTCCAAGCAGAAGTCGTTGCTTGGTACCTAAAATATTAATTCACCAGCAAAACTTTCCAAATCCACACTGCTTAGGAGTTCAGTACCTTCCAGCATCAGTTGTCGTTGAGGAGTTAGGACTTGGAGTCCAAGCAGAAGTCGTTGCTTGGTACCTACAATATTAATTCACCAGTAAAACTTTCCAAATCCACACGGCTTAGGAGTTCAGTACCTTCCAGCATCAGTTGTCGTTGAGGAGTTAGGACTTGGAGTCCAAGCAGAAGTCGTTGCTTGGTACCTAAAATATTAATTCACCAGCAAAACTTTCCAAATCCACACGGCTTAGGAGTTCAGTACCTTCCAGCATCAGTTGTCGTTGAGGAGTTAGGACTTGGAGTCCAAGCAGAAGTCGTTGCTTGGTACCTACAATATTAATTCACCAGCAAAACTTTCCAAATCCACACGGCTTAGGAGTTCAGTACCTTCCAGCATCAGTTGTCGTTGAGGAGTTAGGACTTGGAGTCCAAGCAGAAGTCGTTGCTTGGTACCTACAATATTAATTCACCAGTAAAACTTTCCAAATCCACACGGCTTAGGAGTTCAGTACCTTCCAGCATCAGTTGTCGTTGAGGAGTTAGGACTTGGAGTCCAAGCAGAAGTCGTTGCTTGGTACCTAAAATATTAATTCACCAGCAAAACTTTCCAAATCCACACGGCTTAGGAGTTCAGTACCTTCCAGCATCAGTTGTCGTTGAGGAGTTAGGACTTGGAGTCCAAGCAGAAGTCGTTGCTTGGTACCTACAATATTAATTCACCAGCAAAACTTTCCAAATCCACACGGCTTAGGAGTTCAGTACCTTCCAGCATCAGTTGTCGTTGAGGAGTTAGGACTTGGAGTCCAAGCAGAAGTCGTTGCTTGGTACCTAAAATATTAATTCACCAGCAAAACTTTCCAAATCCACACGGCTTAGGAGTTCAGTACCTTCCAGCATCAGTTGTCGTTGAGGAGTTAGGACTTGGAGTCCAAGCAGAAGTCGTTGCTTGGTACCTACAATATTAATTCACTATAAACACTTCCTGAATCTTGATAACTCAGGCGGGCAGTTATAACCCTGCAGCATCAGGATTGAGGAGTTGGAAAACTAAAACTACGAGGGTTGAGAGTTGTCTCATTGAACCTCGATCTTAGAAAAGTCTGTCGAGTACCAACTCGATGTATTAGATTCGATATAATAACACATGGTCATCATTCACTGACGCACGTGCCCCTCGTGTGTTGCAGATGTACAGCGGCGCGCTGCTGGCCACGGCGGCGCGGCTGGCGTGGGACCCCAGCACGTACGCGTGGTTCCGCTTCCTGTGCGCGGCGCAGTACCGCGTGTCGGCCGCCTACGTGCTGGCGGCGGGGCTGTGGCTGGCCGCGCTCGTGTGCCTGGCCACGGCCGCGCGCGCCGCCGCGCTGCGCGCCTACGCGGGCGGCGTGGCGTGCCTGGCGGCCAGCGAGCTGGCGTACGGCGCCTGGATGGCGGCCTCGCTGGCGGAGTGGTGGGGCAGCGCGCCCGAGGCCGAGCTGGCGCGCCGTGGCCTCGACCTGGTGCACGACCTCAAGCCCGCGCTGCTCGCCGTGGACCGCTACCGCGACGTGGCGCGCCCCGTCTACGACATGATCGAGGTGCGTCACTCGTCACTCGTCACGTCCACTCGTGCGTGGCTCCGCTTCCTGTGCGCGGCGCAGTACCGCGTGTCGGCCGCCTACGTGCTGGCGGCGGGGCTGTGGCTGGCCGCGCTCGTGTGCCTGGCCACGGCCGCGCGCGCCGACGCGCTGCGCGATGCGCCACGGCCGTCGTGACATGATCGAGGTGCGTCACTCGTCACTCGTCACGTCCACTCGTGCGTGGCTCCGCTTGCTGTGCGTGGCGCAGTACCGCGTGTCGGCCGCCTACGTGCTGGCGGCGGGGCTGTGGCTGGCCGCGCTCGTGTGCCTGGCCACGGCCGCGCGCGCCGACGCGCTGCGCGATGCGCCACGGCCGTCGTGACATGATCGAGGTGCGTCACTCGTCACGTCCACTCGACGCACTACTTCATCTCTTGCGTCAACTCGCTCATTTTGTCTTCCATTCCGCCTGGCCTCTGACTTCGGTAGGTAAGGTGAGTCTCTTCTACGTCGTGCTCCACGCATTATTGCGCTTCTGATGTAATGTTGAGTGTCTCATCCCGCTCATGCCTGATGGCAAGTACTGCACAATTCATCTTTGCTGCTTCTACAGCTATTGCTGAAGCCAATACTTTATTTTTAAAAATCCTCTTCCTGTTAGGTTAGTACTAATAAGTTCAATACTTCCTGCAATATTTTTTGTCGTATAGCTTTATCGTGTAATCTGCACACAAATTGACTCCATAAATTTGTCAAATGCCTGGAACTTTTTCATAATTTTTAATTCCGTAATTAGTGGTTGCCATTTTGTTTCTATTTTGTTTATTATTTATACCTTTGTTTGTTCTCACGATAAAATGAGACCGCGCGTGGGTCTTCTGAGACAGATCTCCTTAGTTTTAAAATTCCGCAACACTGTGGCTAATTCCTTTGTACACAATCTCTGAACTAAACTAAAATATCACGTCTAAATCTATTGCTATCCCTTTCATAATGTTGCTTGCGGAAAAGGAAAGCACTAGAATTAGACGTGATATTTTAGTTTAGTTTAGAGATTGTGTACAAAGGAATTAGCCACATTGTCCCTGTTAATAAGTCTCTATTCATACCTAGTCGGCAGTCGGCTACATACCTCGAACCTAATTGTCGTAATGGATGTCCGATGTGGGCGTCGCGCGTCGTCAATGAGCCTCTGTTGAACAGTTTCGATGTCCTGCCACGGAGTCGCCAATTGACTCAATTGGCCGACAATACACCGATAGTCGATACCGGAGCGACTCGCCCGCATTCCGTACGAGTCTGTAACGCGGAGGCGGCGGACAATTGCCGTTACGATATACCTACGTAAGATAGGGTTGGTCGTGTCATTTGAGTGGCTATACTAGCACACTAGTGTCACTTGTGTACGACGTAACGTAATGTGCTTGTTGCAGGAAGTAGAGCGCGAGGCGCCCAACAACGCCGTCGTCATCGTCGTGTTCTGCGTCGTGGCCATGCTGCTGCAGGTGAGCATTGACCACACCACCACCACACCACCACACCACCACACCACCTGTAAGGGTGGTAAATTGGGCGGAATGGAAATATACCCGGATACGGAATAATCTACCACCTTACAAAGATAAAAGGAAAAAAATAATTTACTTTACTTGATCTATCTACCTAGTAAAGAATAGAAGCTAGCCGTCGACTCCCTTGTAATGTATATGAGGTGTTATAAATGAAATTTGCTAGATGTTAGGCAAAATTGTTTTTAATGTAACTTTTACCGGGGTCGCTTAATACATAATGATGGCTAATAATGCTTAGTTATTCTAGCTTAATGCCAAGACTTAATTTAGATACATTAGAATGCCTTAGGTAGATAGTACATAAAATCTATGTTTTAAATTTAAGATGCCATTGGCATGGAATAGACAATGGGGCCGATTCTCTAGTACACAATCTCTAAACTAAACTAAAATGGCACGTCTAAATCTATTGCTATCCCTTTCATAACGTTGCTTGCGGAAAAGGATAGCACTAGATTTAGACCTGTTAATTTAGTTTAGTTTAGAGATTGTGTACAAGAGAATTGGCCCCAATGACACAGTAAAATTCATAAAATTGTTTCAAAATAAAAGCTCAGTAGTAAAGACAGGGTTCTTACTGTACACATACACTAAGAAGGTTCACTAAACTGTTCCAGGATACAAACATTTGCTTACTTGTAGGTGCGAAGACTGCAATGTAGCTGGACGGCATCGGCCAAGATCCAAAACTCAATTTATTTGATTCTTCACAACCGAAATGTTTCATTACAAAGATTTTCACCAAGTCTTATCCATAGGAATTAAGTTGCCAACGTGAATGTGCAAAACCGTAAAACGTAAATTGCAAAACGCAAAAGAAACGAAAAGAAATAAATACGGAAAAACGAAAACGAAAACGAAAACCCTGCAACAAAGAAAAACAAGGTTATAATTTGTGCTGTGTGAAAATTTCGACACGTGGAATTTTCCGATCAAACACAACTCACCTATTGAACTCCTGGCCACCAATGGTTTTCAGGAATCCACCCACAACCCATTATCCTCATTTATTTGGGAAAGTAAAATAACTGGAACTGAAAGGAAATCATGAAATTAGGATTTTCTCTAACCAAACCGCCATTTTGTCGAATCCACATTACTTGATTTTTCACTCACCATAACTGATGAAATATTGAAATACGTTAGGATGACTAAATTTATAACAATTGTATTTTCCCAGGCGAAGCCATGGGCGAAAGAGAGTGAGATTTTCCTGGAACGAAAAAATTCGTCTTCACATGTTGACTCCAGAAAAATTCTAAATCTCACCAATCGGTGTTGCCAGACGCAACCCGAGTGTGGCCGCTCTCAGTTAGTTTGATCATAAAGCCAATTCATTTTTGAATATTTGCGGAACCTAAGGATATATTATAAGAACCGTTTTGTTAATGACTTAACAATAAACAAATGATATTATGGTTTTTTTTTAATTATTTTGTTTTATTTTTACGACAATTGACAACGAAGCAAACGCCATCTATTGTGGCTCGAATGAACTCTGAACATCGACCCACGCGTAGTTCTGCACCTTGATGCTAGGTGGCACCAACATACTTTGAACAAAATAGATTTTTATTAAAAGCGAGACGCTAGTTAGTAGTTCAAAATTTACAACGTCACACACCACACCACCACACCACCACACCACCACACCACCACCACACCACCACACCACCACACCACGACACCACCACCACCACACCACCACACCACCACACCACCACACCACCACACCACCACACCACCACACCACCACACCACCACACCACCACACCACGACACCACCACCACCACACCACCACACCACTACACCACCACACCACCACACCACGACACCACCACCACCACCACACCACCACACCACCACACCACCACACCACCACACCACCACACCACTACACCACCACACCACCACACCACGACACCACCACACCACCACACCACCACACCACCACACCACCACCATACCACCACACCACCACACCACACCACCACCACACCACCACACCACCACACCACCACACCACCACACCACCACACCACCACACCACCACACCACCACACAACCACACCACCACACCACCACACCACCACACCACCACATCACACCACCACACCACCACATCACACCACCACACCACCACATCACACCACCACATCACACCACATCACACCACCACATCACACCACCACCACATCACACCACCACACCACCACACCACCACACCACCACACCACCACACCACCACACCACCACACCACCACATCACACCACACGCCGCACATACTGTATCGAATCACAATCATTAAACATTAATTAAGAGATGAGGTTTTTTTAGATCGTAAGATTAAACTTACAAGTTAAATAAAATTGGATCCTTTTATTCCGGACGTTTTCTTATCCAAGAAATCAAAGATAAATCTTTGATTTTTCTATCAAAGATAAATCTTTGATTTTTAGTTGAGATATCTTAAATAATTGGAAGAGAATTTTCTTTCGTTTGTTTCTTAGCCGACTTCCAAAAAGAAGGTGATTCTCAATTCGGCCGGTTTTTTTTAATGTATGTACAATGTACACACCTATATTTTATCGAGTATTCTTCCAAAACCACTACAAAGTAAAAAATAAATTTTGTTTCTACACGTGTATGAAGTCGGGCGAGCATAATAAAAGATATTAAAAATTAAACGTGAAGCTCGCTCAATTTCAATATAGGTACCTACATACGTAAAAACAAAATATTTATTTTTTACTTTGTAGTGGTTTTGGAAGTCTGTTTTTTAATGAAACAGCTCCAACGTATGATATCGTAACGTATGACGTTCCAGATCGCGGCGTTCGTGATGGCGCGGCGGCTGGCGCGGCGCTCGGAGGCGGAGGCGCGCGCGATCGCGGCGCGCGGCGCGCTGGCGGGCGAGCGCGCGTGCGCGTGCGGCGCCAAGGCGCGCGCCGCCAGCGCCGACGACGACAGCGACGCGGACGCGCGCGACGCGCCGCGCGCCGCCGGCTGGCGCAGGAAGGCCAACCTGCGCATGTACACCATACTAGACAAGATTTTCTAGCAGGTACAAATCCTACCTCCGTCTTCCCGCGCTCCAGCGAGGCGCTCGCGTGTCCCGTTCACCCGTAGGAAGTTTATATTATGTCGGCGTCGGAGGGCCGCCTAATATATAACAATTCGTTATACGACTACTCGCAACTAGGGCTTTGTTTTTATAAAGATACGATGTTTGCAGGAGGAGACGGCGCCGACGTCGGCGTCCCCCCCGCCGCCGAGGGAGCGCGCCGCGCCGCGCGGGCCCGCGCACCGGCGCCCGGCGCGGCGGCGCGGCGCGCGGGCTCGGCCGCCGCGCGCGCCGCCCCCCTTGCCGTCGCCGGCCGCGTCGCGCGATGCGCGCTGGGACGCCGTGCACGCGCAGTTCGCCGCCAGCCGCCGCACCGCGCCGCGCGCCGCGCCGCTCGCCGCGCCGCTCGCCGCGCCCGCCGCCGTGCTCATCCTGCGCGCCGACCTCTAGCCGCTCGACGAACGATTCTGCACGAGTATACGAAGGAGGCTGCCGTGTGATTCCATTTTGTTATATTTATTGTTAAATTGTACGAGAGAGAGGGAGAGGGAGTTGCTCCCTATTATATTGTAACATTAGGAGATACCACTTTCAAGTGCAGGCTGTTTAGCACGCACCTATGACGTCACACACGTGGCTGAATCCAAGCGGAAGGTATCTAATAGGTACCTAAGTATTATATCATTAAATTGTTCCAAATACATATTTGACCTTGTGAATAGATACATTATAGGTATATTTTGAGTAGATGTAGTGTAACGCCGATGTCTGGATGCGCGATGTAGTGTAACGCCGATGTCTGGATGCGCGATGGAGTGTAACGCCGATGTCTGGATGCGCGATGTAGTGTAACGCCGATGTCTGGATGCGCGATGTAGTGTAACGCCGATGTCTGGATGCGCGATGTAGTGTAACGCCGATGTCTGGATGCGCGATGTAGTGTAACGCCGATGTCTGGATGCGCGATGTAGTGTAACGCCGATGTCTGGATGCGCGATGTAGTGTAACGCCGATGTCTGGATGCGCGATGTAGTGTAACGCCGATGTCTGGATGCGCGATGTAGTGTAACGCCGATGTCTGGATGCGCGATGTAGTGTAACGCCGATGTCTGGATGCGCGATGTAGTGTAACGCCGATGTCTGGATGCGCGATGTAGTGTAACGCCGATGTCTGGATGCGCGATGTAGTGTAACGCCGATGTCTGGATGCGCGATGTAGTGTAACGCCGATGTCTGGATGCGCGATGTAGTGTAACGCCGATGTCTGGATGCGCGATGTAGTGTAACGCCGATGTCTGGATGCGCGATGTAGTGTAACGCCGATGTCTGGATGCGCGATGTAGTGTAACGCCGATGTCTGGATGCGCGATGTAGTGTAACGCCGATGTCTGGATGCGCGATGTAGTGTAACGCCGATGTCTGGATGCGCGATGTAGTGTAACGCCGATGTCTGGATGCGCGATGTAGTGTAACGCCGATGTCTGGATGCGCGATGTAGTGTAACGCCGATGTCTGGATGCGCGATGTAGTGTAACGCCGATGTCTGGATGCGCGATGTAGTGTAACGCCGATGTCTGGATGCGCGATGTAGTGTAACGCCGATGTCTGGATGCGCGATGTAGTGTAACGCCGATGTCTGGATGCGCGATGTAGTGTAACGCCGATGTCTGGATGCGCGATGTAGTGTAACGCCGATGTCTGGATGCGCGATGTAGTGTAACGCCGATGTCTGGATGCGCGATGTAGTGTAACGCCGATGTCTGGATGCGCGATGTAGTGTAACGCCGATGTCTGGATGCGCGATGTAGTGTAACGCCGATGTCTGGATGCGCGATGTAGTGTAACGCCGATGTCTGGATGCGCGATGTAGTGTAACGCCGATGTCTGGATGCGCGATGTAGTGTAACGCCGATGTCTGGATGCGCGATGTAGTGTAACGCCGATGTCTGGATGCGCGATGTAGTGTAACGCCGATGTCTGGATGCGCGATGTAGTGTAACGCCGATGTCTGGATGCGCGATGTAGTGTAACGCCGATGTCTGGATGCGCGATGTAGTGTAACGCCGATGTCTGGATGCGCGATGTAGTGCCGTATAGCCGTATTTGTTGCGCGTCAACTGTCATGTCCAGAGTACGATGTTAGTCCTTAATGTAGGGTAGGAAGTACTTTTGACGTGATCGTTGACGCAAAACTCGAAATGTATGCATTATAAGAGATGTTCGAGCGCGCGGGGCGGGGGGGAGGGGGGTGAGGCGCCTAGCGATGTAGCCGCTAAACTGACTGCCATAATTTGTGTAATATTATATTAATGTATAGATAATGATTGTTATTTAGCTACGTACACGTCTCGTATGTTATTTAGCTACGTACACGTCTCGTATGTTATTTAGCTACGTACACGTCTCGTATGTTATATAGCTACGTACACGTCTCGTATGTTATTTAGCTACGTACACGTCTCGTATGTTATTTAGCTACGTACACGTCTCGTATGTTATTTAGCTACGTACACGTCTCGTATGTTATTTAGCTACGTACACGTCTCGTATGTTATATAGCTACGTACACGTCTCGTATGTTATTTAGCTACGTACACGTCTCGTATGTTATTTAGCTACGTACACGTCTCGTATGTTATTTAGCTACGTACACGTCTCGTATGTTATATAGCTACGTACACGTCTCGTATGTTCACTCGAGACGTGTACGCAGCCGCTAAGCTAGGCTAAGGGAACCTATCAAGGTGCGGGAGCGCACTGTAGGTGCCCATCTCTTCCGTTGTATTCCATACGCGGGACACTTTCTACTGAGACTCGTCACTCGTGCGGTGCGGTGTGGTGCGGCACGGAGCGGAGCGGTGCGTTGCGGCGCGGGGCTCGAACGTGTAGTGTGTAGTAGACCTTAGTTCAATAGAATCTATGCGTTCTTAGATCCATTCTGTTTGCTTCTCTTTATTTTGTGCACGATAATGATATAACTACACTGAAAGTCATCAGTCAGTACCGCCTTCAATATAATATAGCAGCAGCTCTACTACATATAAGTATACCTACTACAAGCGAGCTTCGCCCTCCGCGTCCGACGCCGCACGCCGCTACTGGCGACGCTTCAAGTGTCGCGGGGACGGCGCGAGTGCGACACGACACACGTCTCGCGTCGCGCTCCCGTCGTCGCCGCCACACTAGCTCTCCGACTGTACTCGCGCAACTGCTGCTGCTGTGTTGGCCGCACCACAGCAGCTCAGCGCATACAGCTGCAGTGTCAGCTGCGCGCAGCAGACTGCTTGCACTGCGTACGTAGATTCGCTATTCCATTTCTCTGTGATTCGCATAAACAAAATAAAATCGTACCTCTGTTATATTTTATAAGAGAACTGTTAGACGATAAGTTTACTGTACGGAAAGCTTACAGTTGACACTGTTATGTCGGATCGTTCAGTGGGCACGGACTGAGTCGAGTGTCGAGTGTCGAGTGTCGAGTGTCGAGTGTCGAGTGTCGAGTGTCGAGTGTCGACTGTGTGTACTGTTTCGTGACTTGAACGTCATTCCGTACACTTCGCTCCCTTCGTGTCGTGTGCGACGGCAAGCGCTCGCTCCTGCTCTGCTCGTGCTCCTGACGCGACGCGCGACGCGCGACGGTCGCGACACGCACGTTCCGATCGCTCACTGTACGACAGTACGACAGGAAGGACGGCTCGGTACGAATCAGCGGTGGCAGAGATTACAGTACCTACGCGGCAGAAAGTAATGTACATCGGCCTTTACAATGAGATTTCACCTTTGTAGAGCGTTGTTTTATATGACGTTTTGTCGGTCTCAACAACAGAGACAACGCTCTACGAATCTGCTATCTCCTTCTGAAGGTCGATGTAATTATTTTCTGCCACGTAATGTAGCTTCACTTATGTCTGTCTGTAGTACTCGCTCCGACAGCCCAGTTCCGTTATGTGACGAGAGTCGCCCGGTGCCAAATAGTTGTAAGTGGAAGATGCGGACCTGCGCGCCCCCTGGCGGCTGGGGGGCTGGGGGGCGGCTGGGGGGCCGGGGACACGCTCCGAGGGCTGAAACTGCAGCCTTCCCTCATCGGAGTCTAGGAAGTCATTTACTAACTATCATATCTCATGTAATCTCAGATTGTTATGTTCCAACCTTGTCGTTAGAGAGCCTCAGGAGTCGGAACCTCTACAGTACACATTAGTAAGCCCCTACTCAATCTTAGGCAAACCTAATACGTAATTTCGATAAGTAAGGGCGTTTGTGCACTTATCCGTATTCAGTTCGTATCCGTGATTCTTCAAAGTGGCCGACATACAAATACGTGTGCACAAACACCCTAACAGCGTATAATTGGAGGTCATATACTCGTAACTCATAAATAAGAAATAGATTTATTCTCTGATCCGATGATAAGTATACGAATATTATACTTAATCACTGTTTATATTAAAGTAGTTTTGGCTCCGAGTGGTGCCTTCGGCGGCAGGTCGTTCGGGAGATAGACAATAAGAGACGGCTCATTCCGTCTCTCCACCCTACAGCACCCACCCACCCCACCAGGGTGGAGGGTGCACACTCGGAAACGTGCGTCCATCTATTCAGTCCGGACCAAAAAATAAAATATAGATATTAAAATTGGCCATCCACGGTGAGCAACAAACACGTTTCTTAGTTTAGGGTGGATAAACGGAATAAGGCTTTAGAATAAGTACCATGGCCGCGGGCAGAGGGCGCGCTCGGAGGGTCGCACGACTCGCAACTCGTCCGGTGCGTCACTCCGGAGTCGGGAGTCAGTGGTCACTCCGGAGTCGGGAGTCAGTGGTCACTCCGGAGTCGGGAGTCAGTGGTCACTCGGGAAGCGGGACTGGCGACTCGCGACTCGCGACTCGCGTCCTCTTGACATAACCTACTTATTAAGACTATAAAGCAATAAAGTGATATTTTTGTACTAAGTTTTTAGTTTTATTTTAAAATTCCGAACAGCCCCATTCAAACAGACAGACAGACAAAAATTTTAAAACGTGTGATTCAATTCTGGTACAGTTCAAATAACCATATGAGGTAGGTATTTCTAAATGACACACAGACAGACAGATACTTCCATTTTATTTATTAGTTCTATACTAATTCTCTAGAAGTAGGAGCGGCATTCCGAACCAGTGGTAAATTAAACTAGTTAACGATTCAAAAGCACTTGTAATAAGTCTACTTGAATAAAATAAATTCTATTCTATTCTATTCTCGTAGAAATAGTTATTTGTTCAAGAGGATAGCAAAGTTCGTTTTTGTCGAGGGCCTAGTTTGAATCCCGGAGCGAGCGAAGGATTCTATAATACTCGCTACCCACGCTCGTGATTCTAAGTTAGAATCCTGATTGTAGTCATTGAACTAATAATAAAGAAAAGTTTAATTTTACGTTAACTAAGTAACTTTGCTGTTGCTAAATAAAATTATCACTTAATTCTATTTTTCTTTTGTTTCAAAACAACATGTTTTCACAGAAATATGAAGTTTTAAATAAATTTGAATTAAAAGTCGATAGTTCAAATAATTAAAATAGAGAGTTTAAAAAATATGTTAGGATGTAGGTAGGTACCTACATAATATTAATATGTGAAAAATTATCTAGAGCGTTCTAAATTGAAGACACTTTCTCACTGGGTGTCGGGTGTCGAGTGTCGGGTGTCGCGGGTGTCGCGGGTGTCGCGGGTGTCGGGTGAGCAAAAACGATTTGCTCACTGGCACCCTTTTTGAGCTAGTGAGGTGAAAATAAGATACATTTTGATTCTCTCATTTATTTATTTTTCTCATTTTTATCATATTTTAAAAAAAACAACAAACAATAAAATAACAGAAGCAACAAAAAAAATTAAAGTAAAGTAACAGAAAATCAAATAACAGGAACAACAAAAAATAAAATAAAATAAAATAAAATAAAGCTTATAACGACCAAACATAATACGCATGGCTACGCGGAATCATTTACTGTAAAAGCAGCTTCGCTGTGGAATGCACTTCCGGTCGAAATAAGACGCTCCAAATCGCTGGCGATCTTTAAAAACCGTGTCAAGAAACACTATCTGTCACTGTAGATTTTCTGCCATAACTATATGTACAGTTAGTATGTATTATTTATTTAATTGTACTATATTGATTTTATATAGTATTTATATACATGTATATTGTATATATTATATTTTATAGTATGTACCTATTAGAGTGTATGTGTTTATATATACCTATATATTATATTATTATATTTATAGCTACATTGCGACTCCCCGTCTTACAGTTCTATAAGTTCTTAAGTATGGGTTGCCTGGAAGAGATCACTTTAGTGATAAGGTCGCCCTTTGTTTTTTAAGTGTATCCTGTATTCTTACACTCTGTAAATCTATTAACAATAAAGTTATTTTAAATTAAATTAAATAAACAACAGAATATTATAAAGTAACAGAAACAACAAACGAGAGAATAGCAGAAACAACAGAAGTTAAAATAACAAGAACAACAAAAATTAAAGTAACAGGAACAACAACAAAAAACAATAATTAAAAATATGATAAAATGGATCCCACTAGCAGCGGGCCGGGATCCCACTAGCAGCGGGCCGGGATCCCACTAGCAGCGGGCCGGGATCCCACTAGCAGCGGGCCGGGATCCCACTAGCAGCGGGCCGGGATCCCACTAGCAGCGGGCCGGGATCCCACTAGCAGCGGGCCGGGATCCCACTAGCAGCGGGCCGGGATCCCACTAGCAGCGGGCCGGGATCCCACTAGCAGCGGGCCGGGATCCCACTAGCAGCGGGCCGGGATCCCACTAGCAGCGGGCCGGGATCCCACTAGCAGCGGGCCGGGATCCCACTAGCAGCGGGCCGGGATCCCACTAGCAGCGGGCCGGGATCCCACTAGCAGCGGGCCGGGATCCCACTAGCAGCGGGCCGGGATCCCACTAGCAGCGGGCCGGGATCCCACTAGCAGCGGGCCGGGATCCCACTAGCAGCGGGCCGGGATCCCACTAGCAGCGGGCCGGGATCCCACTAGCAGCGGGCCGGGATCCCACTAGCAGCGGGCCGGGATCCCACTAGCAGCGGGCCGGGATCCCACTAGCAGCGGGCCGGGATCCCACTAGCAGCGGGCCGGGATCCCACTAGCAGCGGGCCGGGATCCCACTAGCAGCGGGCTAGGATCCAAGCTGCCAATGGTCAGGGCTCCAGAGTGAGGACGAGGAAATACTTATTGTTAGTTTTTCATGTCTTAAGTCTTAATACATTCGTCAAACTTATTTTTTCATCCTAAGTAATTTCATGTACCTACATCATGTACTATATACTGTGCCTATAACACTATCTACTCGTGTGCCTATAGCACTATCTACTCGTGTGCCTATAGCACTATCTACTCGTGTGCCTATAGCACTATCTACTCGTGTGCCTATAGCACTATCTACTCGTGTGCCTATAGCACTATCTACTCGTGTGCCTATAGCACTATCTAATCGTGTGCCTATAGCACATATAGTCAGTCTCGACATCAGGGGATAAATGCCTGGCTCTAAATCTAACACGTCACAACACAATAAGTAGGTATAAAGTCTTAGCATCGCGTGACATCAACTGAGCATCAAAGTGGACAGTGCAGCAGCAGTGTCGTGCCGCACACTCCGGCGTCACAGCAGCACCAGCCGACCGCTCCTGTAGGCGGCCCGCAGGGGGGCTTTCTCGACATCCGCGTCAACTCGCGGACAACTGTGACAAACACAAGATGTATCAAATTCGGTGGCCTAAACTGGCAACCGAAATTTAAAAAAAAAACCGGCCAAGTGCGAGTCAGGCTCGCGCAATGAGGGTTCCGTACTACAGTCGTATTTTTTCGACATTTAGCACGATAATTCAAAAACTATGATGCATAAAAATAAATAAAAATCTTTTTTAGAATGTACAGGTGAAGACCTTTCATATGATACCCCACTTGATATAGTCACTCACTTCGATTATTGAAAATACTAATTATTAGTTCATGACCACAATTTAATTTTTTTTGTGTGATCTAACTCTAAATTCACGGTTTTCAGATTTTTCCCCAAATGTCAGCTATAAGATCTACCTACCTGCCAAATTTCATGGTTCTAGGTCAACGGGAAGTACCCTGTAGGTTTCTTGACAGACAGACAGACAGAAAACAAAGTGATCCTATAAGGGTTCCGTTTTTCCTTTTGAGGTACGAAACCCTAAAAAAATAAAACACCGACTTCCAAAACCACTACAAAGTAAAAAAATATTTTTGTTCTTACACGTGTAGGTACATATATTTTGAAGTCCGGCGAGCTTCACACTCAGGTAGGTACCTATTTAGATTTCTAGTTTCTTTTAAAGTTCTTTTTCAACACACTTGCTCATAAAGTGGCTCTACGTTAATTTTTTTTTAAAAATAGATATAGCGAGCAAACGAGCAGGCGGGTCACCTGATGTTAAGTGATTACCGCCGCCCATGAACATTTGCAGCACCAGAGGAGCCGCCGATGCGCTGCCGGCCTTTTAGGAATTTGTTGGTCCGCCCCTTGAATAACCCCATGCTATAATCTAGTGGGAACACCGCCGATGGGAGTTGGTTCCACAATTTGCACGTGCGTGGAAAGAAGGATCTGGCGCAGCGGACGGTCGAAGTGCACCAGACACTCAGATGAGGAGGTGAGGTCAAGCTTTTTGGAGGCTAATTTGGCCTTGCTTTCCAAATGATCGCGGAATTGAACCTCGCTCGAAATGTGGACTCCAAGGATCCCAATGCTGTTGGAAGGTGTGAGGGGAGTGCTCTGAAAGAGAAGAGGTAATGTGAACGGGGACTTCTTGGCGGAAAACGCGCAAACCTGTGTTTTAGTTGGGTTAAATTGCACTAGGTTTTGTGCGCCCCATTCTGACACTTTACCTAGGCAGGTTTCTATGTCAGACACAAGTTTGGCTCTACACTCCTCCAGCACTGCGCGAGAAAGCTGTGTATGTCCTTTGTACCCGTACTGTCATCCGCATAGCAATGGATGTTGTTGTGATGCAACATGTCATTGATATGTAGGATGAACAGTGTGGGTGACAGCACCGAGCCCTGAGGGACGCCAGTATTGATGGGTTGGAGTTCCGAGCAAAAACCGTCGACAGCGACCTTGATACTGCGACCGTCAAGGAAACTGGCGACCCAATTACACAGCTTCACTGGTAGTCCGTAAGATGGTAGTTTCGATAGAAGTGCCCCATGCCAAACCCTATCAAAGGCTTTTGCAATATCAAGACTGACCGCCAGAGCCTCTCCCTTGCTGTCAATGGCTTCCGCCCAGCGGTGCGTGAGATAAATAAGAAGATCACCAGCTGATCGGCCGTGGCGAAAACCGTATTGACGATCACTGATCAGCTGGTGCTCCTCAAGATATCCCAGCAGCTGGGCGTTTATGATTTGTTCCATGACTTTGGACAGGAGGGAGGTAATCGCGATAGGTCGATAATTTGAGGGGTCCGAATGATTGCCTTTCTTCGGAATAGGGTGAACTAAGGCAGTCTTCCACGAAGATGGAACTGTGCCGGAGGAGTAAGACAGACGGAACAGACGAGTCAGGACCGGTGTCAGCTCAGGAGCACATATTTTGAGCACAACCGCAGGAATACCGTCCGGCCCACTCGCTTTGTTGACGTCGAGAGAGAGGAGTGCCTGCAATCAGGCACACAATGACACATATTATTCAAACCGTGACTTTTTCATTAGGTACTATATAGGTTCGTACGCACCTGAGCGGCGCGGCGCGGCGCTTCAGCGAGCTGCACGTCGCGGCACGGAGCGTCAAAATATCATTTCTATCATTTTGTATGGCGCATATCGCACTAGAGCGGCGCTGCACAGCGCTTCACCGCGCGTTGCCGCGCGGCACGGCTGGAGAGAATATTTTGAAGCGCAGCGAAGCGACGCGCAGTGCAGTGACGCTAGTGCGACATACCCAGCGGCGCGGCACGGCGCTTCGCGCTCGTACGCGAACGGGTATAAAAGTGACGCGCAAGTGACGCGAGGTGCCGCGTACTGAAGTTGTAGTGCGGTAGGCACCGTCGAGCGGCCTGAGGTGACGCGTTCTGCAGTCGGACTGAAGCGCCGCGCCGCGCCGCTCAGGTGCGTACGAACCTTAACTCACTAGTGAGTTATAGACTTTTTTAAATTTTATTGGTTGAGTTCTTTGAGTTGCTTCGTTGTATTTCAATTTATCCTCTTCAGGAACGGCAAAGGTCGTGGACCATGCAGCCTGGCTTTGCTCTTAAAAAAGTTTCGACACAATTTTTTTTTTCTTTTTTTTTTAGCACAACACAACTTAAAAAAGTTAAAAACGAAACTTAAAAAAGTTTCGATATTTTTTTTTTAAAGTTTTCAAAATATTTGAATGCATTTTCTTCAGCAGAATTATCACTCAGGTTTGACAGTAAGTATACTTACTGACCTTTATATTATATTTACTTGTTAATGATGCAATGCAAGCATTTTCTAAGGTCTGTAATCTGTATACGTTTTCGGTAAAATAAGCCGAAAATCATTTTCAATGAATTTTAAATAAATTTTAATTTTGGTGGATAGGTTCTTTCATTTCGTGTCTAAGTAGTTATTTCATATCGGTGAACGACTGTTTCACTTCGTGTCTAAGTAGTTATTTCATATCGGGGAACGACTGTTTCATTTCGTGTCTAAGTAGTTATTTCATATCGGGGAACGACTGTTTCATTTCGTGTCTAAGTAGTTATTTCATATCGGGGAACGACTGTTTCATTTCGTGTCTAAGTAGTTATTTCATATCGGGGAACGACTGTTTCATTTCGTGTCTAAGTAGTTATTTCATATCGGGGAACGACTGTTTCATTTCGTGTCTAAGTAGTTATTTCATATCGGGGAACGACTGTTTCATTTCGTGTCTAAGTAGTTATTTCATATCGGGGAACGACTGTTTCATTTCGTGTCTAAGTAGTTATTTCATATCGGTGAACGACTGTTTCATTTCGGTGGCATCAAAATTTAAAACACGTATTCTCATACTAGGATATATTATTATTTTGATGGCATTAAAAATATACTTATATGAACATCAACAATATCGAGAAGTAATAAACCACAGTTTTTTGTAAAAAAAAAGTAATAAAATCCACCCAAATGAAAGATAAAAAAGATTTTTTTGAAATTCCATCCGATTGGAGCCGAAGCGTATCAGTAATTATTTAATTTTAACAAAAGTAGGCCAATTCAGTACCCCAGCGCGCGTGGCGCGACGAGACGAGTGCGACGCGCGGTGCACGCGGCGGTGCACGCGGCGGTGAGCGCAGCGGTGGCGGCCAGCAGCTGCAGCAGCGCCAGCAGCGCCGCGGCGCCCAGCAGCACGCGCAGGTAGCGCGCCAGGCCGCGCTCCGCCTCCTGCGACACACGGGGAGCATGCAGGCGCAGCGCGGTGCCTGCGACGCGACGGCGCGGGCGATGCGCACCTGGAGCAACGCGGCGAGGCGCTCGGGCAGCGGGTGGTAGTGCGCGAGCTGCTGCAGCAGCGGCAGGGCGTGCTCGCGCAGCGCCGACACGTGCTCGCGCAGCGCCGCCGCCTCGGGCCCGTGCGCCCAGCGCGCCGCGCGCCGCCACGCCCAGCCGCCCAGCGCCAGCCAGCTCGCCGCCACGCCCGCCTGGCCGCACCCCACCTGATGTAACTACAGGTATAGCTGTCATCCCGGAGACAGGCATGTGCTAAATACTTTTTAATCGACTTCCTTAAATGAAGTGGTTCTCAATTCGGCCCGTTTTTTTAATGTACTCGTATGTAGGTACATTGTACACCGATTATTTCAAGGTTTCGGGAATGATATATAATTTTTTTAATCAACAGTTGAAGTTTCCGTTCCATAAAAATTTCCGGATCTAATTCCTTAATCCTGATGCTGCAGGATTGCTGCCTGCCTAAGTTATCAAGATTCAGGAAGTGTTCATAGTAAAATAACATTGTGACAACCGAGCAACTACTTCATTGAACTTCGGATCCCAACCCCTCAATCCTGATGCTGCAAGGTACTGAACTCCTAAGCCGTGGGGATTCAGGAATTTTTCGGAACGGGATTCTCGCGGCGTCGTGCGGCAGCGCGTGCAGCTGCGCACACGCCGTCACCTCAGCTCACCGCTGACCAGTATGAGGAGGACGCGGCGCGGCGTCGTGCGGCAGCGCGTGGCCGCCAGCGCCAGGTGCGCCAGCAGCAGCAGCGCGGCGCCCAGCGCGGGCAGCGCGGCGCCCAGCGCGCGGTACTCGCGCGGGAACAGCTCGCGCGCCGCCACGTACAGCGCGGGGTCCCACTGCAGCCGCGCCGCCGCCGCCAGCAGCGCGCCCGCGTACAGCTGCGCACACACCGTCACCTCAGCTCACCGCTGACCAGTATGAGGAGGACGCGGCGCGGCGTCGTGCGGCAGCGCGTGGCCGCCAGCGCCAGGTGCGCCAGCAGCAGCAGCGCGGCGCCCAGCGCGGGCAGCGCGGCGCCCAGCGCGCGGTACTCGCGCGGGAACAGCTCGCGCGCCGCCACGTACAGCGCGGGGTCCCACTGCAGCCGCGCCGCCGCCGCCAGCAGCGCGCCCGCGTACAGCTGCGCACACACCGTCACCTCAGCTCACCGCTGACCAGTATGAGGAGGACGCGGCGCGGCGTCGTGCGGCAGCGCGTGGCCGCCAGCGCCAGGTGCGCCAGCAGCAGCAGCGCGGCGCCCAGCGCGGGCAGCGCGGCGCCCAGCGCGCGGTACTCGCGCGGGAACAGCTCGCGCGCCGCCACGTACAGCGCGGGGTCCCACTGCAGCCGCGCCGCCGCCGCCAGCAGCGCGCCCGCGTACAGCTGCGCACACACCGTCACCTCAGCTCACCGCTGACCAGTATGAGAAATTAGAATTATGATCAACCTGAAGATGGACCTACCATCAGCCAGAGATTGACATGCAGCAGGAGGGCGCCACACACACGCCGCATCGCGAGGTCTCAGAGCTCCATGGTGCGCACACACTGGGCGCCTCACGCCACGCCACGCCACGTGGCGACCTGTGCCGCCGCCTCGCGAGACAAGCTCTCACTATCGCCCGTTATCAGCGAGTGTAATCAGCTGCACCTTATCTGTATCGTCCTAATATTTGTATGTTTACAGACGGATAACTCGTACCCACCGGCTTTGCCTGCTCAAAGTACCTACCTATATCCTATATCCATGTACGTACTTATTTTCTACTCTATAATTGATTATCTATGATATTTATTCTAGAGAGGCTTATATCAAATTATTCTCAAAATGGGGTTCACATAACCTTGTGCAATTTCATCAATCAGCGATCAAAACCACAAGTTAGTCGTTTAGCGTCCACCGCCAACACCGCCAACACCGCCAACACCGCCAACACCGCCAACACCGCCAACACCGCCAACACCGCCAACACCAAATCATCAACAAATTCCTGCAAGGCCGGCAACACACCGGCGGCGCGGCGGTTCCTTTGGTGCTGCAAATGTTCATGGGCGGCGGTATAATCACTTGACATCAGGTGACCCGTCAGCTCTTTTGCTCACTATTTTTGTATAAAAAAATACAAGATGTGTGGTACTCAACACTATAGAGATCAATTTAAAAAATGATTTTTTTCTCTCATTTCGGTGGAATTTCTTATTATGATATTTTTTATTTAAACTGTGGTTTATTGTACTTCTTGTTATAGTTCATGGCATCAAAACATTATATCCACAATAAACCTGCGCCTATGACAATATTCGTGGCATCAAAACATTATATCCACAATAAACCTGCGCCTATGACAATATTCGTGGCATCAAAACATTATATCCACAATAAACCTGCGCCTATGACAATATTCGTGGCAACAAAACATTATATCCACAATAAACCTGCGCCTATGACAATATTAGGTACCTACGTGTTTAAAGTTTTAACGTAATGATTACCTACAATTTTTTACCGATATGAAATTACTAACCACCGAAATTGAAGAACCTCTCCAACAAAATTGAAGAACTTATTCACCAAAATTGGAGAACCTATCCACCAAAATTGGAGACCCTATCCACCAAAATTGAAGAACCTATCCACCGACATTGAAGAACCCAGCCACCAAAATTGAAGAACCTATCCACCGACATTGAAGAACCTAGTCACCAAAATTGAAGAACCTATCCACCGCCATTGAAGAAGCTATCCATCAAAATTGAAGAACCTATCCACCGACATTGAAGTACCTATCCACCAAAATTGAAGAACCTATCTACCGACATTGAAGAACCTATCCACCGACATTGAAGAACCTAGCCACTTAAATTGAAGAACCTATCCACCGACATTGAAGAACCTATCCACCAAAATTGAAGAACCTATCCACCGACATTGAAGAACCTATCCACCAAAATTGAAGAACCTATCCACCGACATTGAAGAACCTATCCTCCGACATTGAAGAACCTATCCACCGACATTGAAGAACCTATCCACCGACATTGAAGAACCTAGGCCGCGACTTCGTCCGGGTACACTACACAAATTTCAAAGCCCTATTTTACCCCCCTAGCGGTTGAATTTTCATAAAATTTTTCTTCTTTCCAAAATTTTTCATTTCATTCGCTCGGAAACAATCCTTTTGCCCTTTGAAATATGAGTGGAAAGTGGTAATTTTGCTTGCTAGCGTGCAAAGTACGAGTTGAAATTCGAACGTGACGAACTGTGGTCTATGGCAGGGGTTTCCAATTTTATTTGGCCATGGAACCCTAATTGATCATACTTTTTTTGGCGGAACCCTAGCTGGCTGTTTTGGTAATGATAAATAATTATTATTATAAGTACCTATTATTGACTATTTTACATTTATTGTGACAAAGGAATACTATGACGTTAATTACCTCTGTGGCTCAGTGCGTGCACTGTTGTATTAAAAGTTGGAGGTCCCAGTTCGATTTCCGGCTCGAGTCTGCTCTGGTGGGAGGCTTCGGCCGCGGCTAGTTACCACACTACCGGTAAAGACGTTCCCGGTAAGATGCCTATAGAGTATAGGTACGTACCGGGAAGCTTCCATCTAGACTGCCGTGTAGGCGTGACGCGTGACGGTGCGGCGCGGTTTTTTCCACAAACGTTTTATTTAGGTAACTCTCGGACAGACCGTGGCACCCCCGCGCCCCGTGACCCTTCCACGGAACCCCTGGGTTTCGCGGACCACCAATAATTGGGAATCGCTGGTCTATGGTATCGTTGCGTTACCTCAGAAATAAATACCTGTAGAACTAGCCCTATTGTGACTCTTACTGTTGTAACATTGTTTCAAAAAGATGTTGGATTACGATACCACTAGCGACATCTGTGCGCGACTGTTGGAGAAACTATATTTCTTATTGACGTGATAGGCAACAGCGCCATCTGTTAGAGCGAGATAGCTAAATGCATTTAAGCTCTTATTAGAACGAACGCGACAAAATGATTATGTTTTGTCCTTATCACCGTGGCCACTTTTTTTTATTTGCCAAAATGTATTTGTACGTGAGATTTTGGCAAACAACGTGAAGTGAGGTTATGTTGACTCAAGTAGGTACCTATTGTAAATAAATAATTGATTCGTATCTTTGCCACCATGTTGGATGCCTCATGACGTCACACACGGCTATACGTTTCTGCGTCCTCATAGTCTCTCCGTAGATACCTACTCAACCTACATTTTCAAGGAATAAGGATTAAATAAATGAAGGCGACAAGTGAATAGTCAACATTTATTATCATAATATTTGAAATTGAAGATCGTTAGTCGCCAGCCGCGCGGCGCCCGGTGCCGGTCCGGTGCCGGTCCGGTGCCGGTCCGGCGCCGCGCCGCCCGGCGCTGTGCAAAAATATATAACTGTGCCGCGTTCACATCACTAAGAGTAACTTTACAACAAATGTATACATACACTATGATCATATAATATAGCTAAGTATAATATGGGTTTAAATGTCTTCTACATTGTCAACAAAAATATAGAGCAGTGGACTTACTCATCACACCATGATATGACACCGTGACTGACGAAACGTATGTACAGCGTCCGCCGCCCGACGCGACGGACAGGGAGCGTGACAGACTTTGTGCCTCATTGTATTGCGTATAATTACGAGGGTGAACTGTATATATATATATACACGCGATGCCTCAAAGTCGTCGCCCGTGCTATATCGACTAATATTTATTATTTATACTATCTATACGTACTAGAATATTATACAACACTTGATGCCGTACGAGGTATATATATACCGAGAGAAGTTAATGTTCACAAAATACATTCGACTGACAGGAGACAACAATACCTAAACAAATAGCGAGTTTGAGCTACTTGCGCAGTGTGTGATTACCGACGACGCGACGACGCGACGTCCAACAGACATACAGACATACAGACATACAGGGGTAATTGACGTCATAGTCATACGGACATGACAGTATTATTATATTTTACTTTATGCTTTGGCCTCAAAATTAGCATTGTTCAATGTAGTCTTCGTATAATAATTATGATACAACTTCACTCATAGGTACAGTAAGTTTGTTAAATCAATATCTTTGAACAGCTCCAACAATTGACTAGCACAAAGTTAGTAATAGAAATAGATCTATTGATTATATCTTCATCGCCATCTCAGACTCATTAGCATTTTCTCCCCATCGAGTCACACCCACACTTCAGAGTAACAGTGTGACTCGTTGGGAACAAATCGATGAATTGCGCACAAGTCACACTGTGACACTACTGAGTTCGTAGGGAAGTTGAGAACCCACATAGAAATGCTATAGAACGATTGCCATGATATTTTGAAACTTACAAAAAACTGCTAAGATTTTCTTCAATCGCGCATAAAGATTTTAATCTTTTTTTCCTAATCTTTTGACTAACACCCGCACATCAGTTAGGCGAATGTACCGAACACAATGCTGACATAATTGGGCGAGTATATCTGATGCACACAAATAGACACTTTGACATTTACTACGTCTGCTTGATGCTCGAGTCGAGCATTTACTACGTCTGCTTGATGCTCGAGTCGAGCATTTACTACGTCTGCTTGATGCTCGAGTCGAGCATTTACTACGTCTGCTTGATGCTCGAGTCGAGCATTTACTACGTCTGCTTGATGCTCGAGTCGAGCATTTACTACGTCTGCTTGATGCTCGAGTCGAGCATTTACTACGTCTCCTTGATGCTCGAGTCGAGCATTTACTACGTCTGCTTGATGCTCGAGTCGAGCGTTTACTACGTCTGCTTGATGCTCGAGTCGAGCATTTACTACGTCTGCTTGATGCTCGAGTCGAGCATTTACTACGTCTGCTTGATGCTCGAGTCGAGCATTTACTACGTCTGCTTGATGCTCGAGTCGAGCATTTACTACGTCTCCTTGATGCTCGAGTCGAGCATTTACTACGTCTGCTTGATGCTCGAGTCGAGCATTTACTACGTCTGCTTGATGCTCGAGTCGAGCATTTACTACGTCTGCTTGATGCTCGAGTCGAGCATTTACTACGTCTCCATGATGCTCGAGTCGAGCATTTACTACGTCTCCTTGATGCTCGAGTCGAGCATTTACTACGTCTCCTTGATGCTCGAGTCGAGCATTTACTACGTCTGCTTGATGCTCGAGTCGAGCATTTACTACGTCTCCTTGATGCTCGAGTCGAGCATTTACTACGTCTCCTTGATGCTCGAGTCGAGCATTTACTACGTCTCCTTGATGCTCGAGGCGAGCATTTACTACGTCTCCTTGATGCTCGAGTCGAGCATTTACTACGTCTCCTTGATGCTCGAGTCGAGCATTTACTACGTCTCCTTGATGCTCGAGTCGAGCATTTACTACGTCTCCTTGATGCTCGAGTCGAGCATTTACTACGTCTCCTTGATGCTCGAGTCGAGCATTTACTACGTCTCCTTGATGCTCGAGTCGAGCATTTACGAGCTTGACGCGGGATTGATGCGATTTTATTTTTACTTGACGCGACGTTCGAACAGTGTTCTAGATATGAGAAAAGTGCCGTTTGCTCGATCGAGCCGCTCGACGCGCATCAAGCTCGCATCGAGCAGCTCGATCAAGCAATACGAGACGTGCTTGTTCGTCTCCGAAGCTCGTTATAAACAAAGCGACAAGAGGACCGGTGACAAAATATAATACTGTTTATACTTAGTAGGTAGAGCACGTGACGTCAGCCCGCGTAGGTAGAGCACGTGACGTCAGCCTGCGTAGGTAGAGCACGTGACGTCAGCGTCTATCTGTAGGCGGGCGCCGCGCCGCGCTCCGCCACGAACGGGTTGTGCGGCGCCGCGGCCGCGCCCGGCACCGCCAGCGCGTCGCCGTGGTTCTGCAACAGACGCGGCGCGTGAGTGCGAGCAGGCGTGCGGCACTCCCCCGGCACGCCGGCGGCACTCACCTGCTGCGTGGCGCCGTACGAGTCGTGCTGCAGCTCGTGCAGGCGCGTGGAGGACAGCGCGCGCGGCAGCGGGTTAGACGGCACGCCGTGCGGCGCCAGCACGCCCGCCTCGGCCGCGGCGCGCGCCTCCTCGTCCACCACGCCCGCCGCGTCGTCGCCGCCGCGGAAGTTGACGAAAGCGAAGGCGGCCAGCGCCACGCCGCTCAGCAGCCCGTAGCCCGCGAACGTGCGCGTCGTGCCCCAGCGCGCCACGGCCAGCCCGCCCAGCACGGCGCCGCAGCCGCGCCCCAGCCCGTGGTGCAGCCCCTGCAGCACGCCCTGCGCCGACGAGCGCAGCTGCGGCGGCGCGCCGTGCGCGATGTAGGAGCAGCACGCGGCCCACACGGCGGCGTGCGTCACGCCCTGCACGAACTCGAAGGGCAGCACCCACCACGGCGCCGTGAGCCACGAGATGTACAGGAACCGCACCACGTTGCCGGCCAGCCCCAGGCACAGCACCTTGACGTGCCCCATCTGCGTGATGAGCTTGAAGCTGAAGAAGTAGGCGAAGATCTCCGACACGTGGTTGATGACGGACGCCACGCCGAACAGCGTGGGCGAGCCGCCGATGTCCTGCAGGTGCCAGAACAGGAACGTGAAGATCAGCCCGATGCCGAAGCCCATGAACCACGCCACCAGCAGGAACGACGCCGCCTTGACGCTGCGGAACTGGCGCAGCACCGTCACCCACTCGGGCATCTCGCGCGTCGTCTGCGCGAACACCTTGGCGTGCTCCAGCGGCGGCGCGCGCGGCGCGGGCGCGCCCGTGTCCAGCCCCGGCAGCTGCAGCTGCTCCGCCAGCTGGCGCTGCAGCCGCTCCTCCTGCGAGGGCTCGGCGGGCGCCGGCGCCGGGCTCTCCACCGCCACCTCCACGTACTTGAAGCGGATCTGCAACAGAGCGGCGGGCGTCACCGACGGTCGGAGGGGCGTCACCGACTGGGGGAGGGGGAGGGGGAGTGGGGAGACCTCACCTGCGTGGCCGTGATGAGCGCGGCGCCCATGAGCACGGAGAAGGTGGCGAAGCAGATGGTGTAGTTCTTCTCGAAGCGCAGGGGGCCGCCGCACGGGTGCGTGCTGAACGCCGTGCTGTGGTCCAGCGCGATGCCCACGAAGAACATGGCCAGCCCCCAGCCCAGCGAGCCGAACATGCGCTGGTGGCCGTAGCGGTCCGCGTCCTCGCCCAGCAGCGTGATGACGGCCGAGTCGGCCAGCGTGATGGCGGGCGCGCTGAAGAACTCGCCGACCACGACGAGCAGCAGCAGCAGGAAGAACGTCTTCTGGATGTCGGGCGTGCTGTACACGATGTAGGAGTGCAGCGGCGTCACCCAGTCGCGCTGCGCCTCGGGCCGGAAGTTGACGGCGTCCGACACCGGCAGCGGCGAGCCCGCGCGGCCGGCGGCGGGCCCGCGGAAGTGGCGCGGCGGCGGGCCCCAGTCGTCGTCGTAGTGCGGCGGCGTCAGGCGGTAGGCGCTGTCGTTGAGCGGCGCCACGCAGCCCACGGCCGCCGGCTGCACCCAGCTCAGCGGCAGCGTGAACACGATCCAGGCGCCCAGCGACGCCAGCAGCAGCACGCGGCCCTTGCGCCAGCGGTCGGCCAGCCCGCCCCAGAAGGGCGCCGACAGGAACTCTACGAAGGGGCGCGTGCCGATGAGCAGGCCGCACTGGCCCGCGTTCATGCCCATCTGCTTGAAGTACACGCCCATGAGCGGGAACAGCGAGCCGAACGCCGAGTAGAAGAAGAAGTAGAACGTCTTGACGGTGAGCAGCTCGGGGTCCACGGCGCCCGCGCCGCACAGCAGCTCCAGCACGTCGCCGCGCCCGCGCACCTTGTGCGTCGCCTCCTTGGGCGCCGGGTACCTGCCAACGACACAACGATCAGTGCACGACACAGCAGCTCCAGCACGTCGCCGCGCCCGCGCACCTTGTGCGTCGCCTCCTTGGGCGCCGGGTACCTGCCAACGACACAACGATCAGTGCACGACACAGCAGCTCCAGCACGTCGCCGCGCCCGCGCACCTTGTGCGTCGCCTCCTTGGGCGCCGGGTACCTGCCAACGACACAACGATCAGTGCACGACACAGCAGTTCCAGCACCTGCCGCGGACAATGGAAACGAACAATCGATAAGGAATGCTCAGTACACGACACTCGCGACGAGACCACGGCAACTGCCGCATTCGAATAACGAATGACGTTCCTAGCTCGTACGTCGTAGGATGTAAAGACTGTCATGTACAAAGTGACACCCAACCGTGGGACGAGCCGAGCCCCCGCCGCGGGGCGCCGGCGAGGCGGCGCTACAGGCCCGCAGGACATCCTATTCCTTGAATACAAGAAAATTAGCTTTGTATTATCTAACGGTAGGAAGCAGAATAGTCAAGTCCTCAGACGTGCAAAACAGCCGAACCGTACGGGCAACGAGGAGTGTAGGAGGCCCTCCTGCGGAGCAGGGGCGAGGGGCACGCACCTGGAGGTGTCCACCTCGCCGAACTCCTCCGGGTGGACGAGGGGCCGCACGGCCGGCGCGGCCTGCTGCGTCGCGTCCATGCTGCGCTGCTGGCAGGCGGCTCCCGACTGCGCGCCGCGCGCCGCGCCGCCGCCCGCCGCGTCGATACGCGCCGCGCCTGCGCGCCGCGCCGCGTGCCGCCACACGGCACACCGCCGCCCGCGCGACCGAAACGTCGCAGCACGTGACGTGTATGTTGGCGTGCCGGGGACGGCGCGTACCGTCCCGTACATTTTGTCGATATATTGTTATATGCAACGATGTCAACAAATCCCGTGTTTTGACACCGACATAATATGATGCGCCGCGCGCCGGCCGAGGTGCGGCCGAGGTGCGGCCGAGGTGCGGCCGAGGTGCGGCCGAGGTGCGGCCGAGGTGCGGCCGAGGTGCGGCCGAGGTGCGGCCGAGGTGCGGCCGACACTCGACGACTATTGAATACCTGCGCTTCTTGTTTAGATCGTGAGCGGAGATCATCGCGCTCTAATGCGATCATTTGCTTTGTCGTTAGTTTAATTCAGATGAAATCTCCCTACAGCCTCTACGCGTTGTGACCTGTGTGTGTTTCGGGAGGACAAACACTAGCTGCTCGTCTGAGCGCCGCGCTATAGTGGCAGCCGACAGCCGTCAAGTGCGAGCTGGGATCGCGTCGGCCGCGCTGGGCTCCGGCCCTGTCGCCGTCGTGACGTCACGCTCAGCCGAACAGCCTCCGCCGTCGTCTCTCGAACCGGACATCTTGATACACTTCATCAGTGCATCCCATTTGATGTTGCAACATATTATACTATGTAGTGTCGGCATGTCGATACGTCGTCGGCATCCGTGAGGATCTCCTCCTACCTAGTGGGAGAAGGTGTAGGGTGTCTTCTTTGGAAAATACATTCCTATTTTCTTAGTCAGGACTGTCATTTGTCAGCGAGTTGTATTATTAATCTGTGTTTTGAAGGGACGAGGATTTTGACAAGACGGGAGGTTAGAATTTTGGATTACGTGAAAAGATTAAATTAAAAATAATCAAAATTAATTAATAAGGAGTTAGCTTACCTACCTAATTAAAGTATAAACTTTAATGTCGTTTCTTGTATTTCAGGTGTGTGTTATTGTGATGTTAAGTATAATATGTAAGTGTGTAGAAAACTATAAAAAGTAACTAAATAAATCTTGTATTTCAGAGCAACACATTATCGTAGGCTGAACCAACTTATCTTATATTATATAAATAAGACGTTCTTTGCCATTTAAGAAGAACATTTAAAATAAAACGAAATGTTTAATACAATCGGTAAACTGTGTAGGTACGGATTAATATTTATTATTATTATTATCTGGATATATCTACTCTCACGCCCGAGTACAAGATATATATATATAACAGCCAAACGAAATATAATATACTTACATACATACATTCAAAATTCTTTGATCTTTTATCGTTTTGTATTTTATGTCTTTTTTCTTGTACCTTTATTTGTATTTAAATTTATTATTAATCATCTAGTTAGTGTAAGTGGCACTGCCGTTCTAATTAGATATAAAATAAATAAAAATAAAATAAAATCTACACTAATATTATAAAGAGGAAAACTTTGTTTGTATGTTTGTTTGTTTGTACTGAATAGGCTCAAAAACTACTGGACCGATTTTAAAAATTCTTTCACCATTCGAAAGCTACATTATCCACGAGTAACATAGGCTATATTTTATTTTGGAAAAAAATAGGGTTCCGTAAGATATTTGGGTTTTTCGGACACAAGGTGTAAAAAATCAACCAGAAAAGTTACTTATTTTGCGTACGCTGCCTAAACTATAAAAGATAGAACCAAAAAATGTTCTAATTAACTGTAGATCTTATAAATATCTACAAAAAAGTCCGCGACACACTATACCCATCTATGTCGAGTGAGGCACAGCAACCATTTTTTTATTTAAAAATCTTGAATTTTTTTTGGACTACATTTAAACGCGTTTATTTTACTCATGCTATTAATCCTTATCAAAATAAATGATTTCATCACTAAGAACAGTTTATGGAGATAATATTTGGTCTTTGAATGATTAAAATTGGACGTTTGGTTTTGAAGTTATGGCGAAATTAAAATATTACGATTTCTGCTGCACGGCCCGTTGTTATTATATAAAGAGGTAATGTCGTTAAGTTTGTTTGTAGGGGGTAATCTTTAGAACTACTGAACCGATTTTAAAAATTCTTTCACCAGTAGAAAGCTACATTATTCCTGAGTGACATAGGCTATACGGGATCTTTAAAAGCCTAAATCTACGCGGGCGAAGCCGCGGGGATCAGCTAGTATTATATAAAGAGGTAATGTCGTTAAGTTTGTTTGTAGGGGGTAATCTTTAGAACTACTGAACCGATTTTAAAAATTCTTTCACCAGTAGAAAGCTACATTATTCCTGAGTGACATAGGCTATACGGGATCTTTAAAAACCTAAATCTACGCGGGCGAAGCCGCGGGGATCAGCTAGTAATAAAATAAAATACATATTTGTACCGGGATTGCACCCCGGCACCGGCAGGTGAGTCGAGTCCAGCAAGACCGCTTTTTGCATCCTGGCTGCGAGCGAACTGCCACGGAACCCCAGTCGCCTCAGATGTTGAGCGAGGCTGACTGGGATCAACCCATTCGCAGATATGACGATTGGGATGATTTCAGTGGACTCCACATGCCACATGTCGGAAACCTCGTGAGCCAGATCGAGATACTTGCGCTTTTTCTCCGTCTCAGCTCTCACGAGGTTCTCGTCATACGGAATGGTGATGTCCACCAAAAACACCCTCGACTGTGCCCGGTCCACCACCACGATGTCAGGCTTATTCGCTAGAATAGTCCTGTCCGTGATGATGGACCGGTCCCAATAGAGCCGGACTCCGTCGCGCTCGAGTACCGGCACCGGCGTGTACTTGTAATACGGCAGCCTCTCATCCAGGAGACCGTACTTCAGAGCAAGCTCTTGGTGAAGGATTTTGGCTGCTTGGTTGTGTCTGTGCAGATACTCAGTGTTGGCAAGCGCTGAGCATCCCGAAAGCACATGTCTGAATGACTCGCCGGGATGGCGACAAGCTCGACAGATGTCGTGACTCGTGAGTGCCATCCTTCAGAATATACTTTCGGTTATACAGACAAAACCCTCGACAACAACAACGAACAACATTATTATTAATAATAATGTAGAAAAATAAAAATTGTAACTTGACAAGGAATACGCTTGTTTTGAGTAGAAGAATTTAATTTAATTTAATTAATTAATTTTTATGGAAATAAAGTAATAATATACTACTTGAGGAGTAAAGCATTACCGTGATTTGTTTAGTCATAGCAAAAAAATAGATGTCGTGCCCGATTTCACTCAGCAGCTCAGTCGCCCTGGACGCCATGGCTCTCCATCAACCAGTGCAGTCTCAGCAAACACACTGTTGTGTGCTGGTGAGGAACTCTAGAGACCTGCTTGTTTGATATACAAACCAGGCAGTGAGCCACATACGCCACTACGACCTGAAGTAGCCCAGGAATCCAGAAGTACTTCGGGATCAGGTTCAGAGTCTTTTCGACAAAGAATTGCAGCAGGCGACGGTATCACGACAACCACGCTGCCGCTCCTGCTGGTGAGTGGCGGTCACAGAGCGAAACACTTTTGTTCTTAGGTATTGTTCTTAGGTAGGGCGGTATCAAGTAGAGCGCGGCGAGACCAATAATTAATCTATGATCCTTTCCTATAAAGGGGGTGC